>NW_027440239.1:20000-185280 GCF_031893055.1 Leptodactylus fuscus | reverse complement strand
TCCCACTCACACCATGTGACTGGCTGCTCCTATATGAAGATATGGCCGCTGTCCCCGCTCACACCATGTGACTGGGCTGCTCCTATATGAGGATATGGGCCGCTGTCCCCTGCTCACTAACCATGTGACTGGCTGCTTCCTATATGAAGATATGGCCGCTGGTCCCCGCTCACACCATGTGACTGGCTGCTTCCTATATGAAGATATGGCCGCTGTTCCCCACTCACACCATGTGACTGGCGGCTGCTATATGAAGATATGGCCGCTGTCCCCCGCTCACAACCATGTGAACTGGCTCCTATATGAAGATATGGCCGCTGTCCCCCGCTCACAACCAATGTGACTGGCTGTCCCGATATGAAGATATAGCCGCTGTCCCCCGCTCACACCATGTGACTGGCTGTCCCTATATGAGGATATGGCCGCTGTCCCCGCTCACACCATGTGACTGCTGTGCTCCTATATGAGGATATGGCCGCTGTCCCACGCTCACACCGTGTGACTGGCTGTCCTATATGAAGATATGGCCGCTGTCCCACTCACACCATGTGACTGGCTGCTCCCTATATGAGGATATGGCCGCTGTCCCCGCTCACACTTCCGTGTGACTGGCTGCTCCTATATGAGGATATGGCCGCTGTCCCACCCGCTCACACCGTGTGACTGCTGTCCCTATATGAAGATATGGCCGCTGTCCCCGCTCACACCATGTGACTGGCTGTCCCTATATGAGGATATGGCCGAGCTGTCCCCGCTCACACCATGTGACTGGCTGCTCCTATATGAAGATATGGCCGCTGTCCCCGCTCACACCATGTGACTGGCTGCTCCTATAATGAAGATATGGCCGCTGTCCCCAGCTCACACTCAATGGTGACTGGCCGCTCCTATATGAAGATATGGCCGCTGTCCCCCACTCATACCATGTGACTGGCTGCCTCCTATATGAAGATATGGCCGCTGTCCCCGCTCACAGACATGTGACTAGCTGCTCCTATATGAAGATATGGCCGCTGTCCCCACTCACACCATGTGACTGGCTGCTCCAATATGAAGATATGGCCGCTGTCCCCCGCTCACACCATGTGACTGGCCGCTCCTATATGAAGATATGGCCGCTGTCCCCCACTCACACCATGTGACTGGCTGCTCCTATATGAAGATATGGCCGCTGTCCCCGCTCACACCATGTGACTGGCCGCTCCTATATAAAGATATGGCCGCTGTCCCCCGCTCACACCATGTGACTGGCTGTCCCCGATATGAAGATATAGCCGCTGTCCCGCTCACACCATGTGACTGGCTGTCCCTATATGAGGATATGGCCGCTGTCCCCGCTCACACACATGTGACTGGCTGCTCCTATATGAAGATATGGCCGCTGTCCCCGCTCACACCATGTGACTGGCCGCTCCTATATGAAGATATGGCCGCTGTCCCCACTCACACCATGTGACTGGCTGCTCCTATATGAAGATATGGCCGCTGTCCCCGCTCACACCATGTGACTGGCCGCTCCTATATGAAGATATGCCGCTGTCCCCGCTCACACACCATGTGACTGGCTGCTCCTATATGAAGATATGGCCGCTGTCCCCGCTCACACCATGTGACTGGCTGTCCCGATATGAAGATATAGCCGCTGTCCCCCGCTCACACCATGTGACTGGCTATCCCTATATGAGGATATGGCCGCTGTCCCCGCTCACACCATGTGACTGGCTGCTCCTATATGAGGATATGGCCGCTGTCCCCCGCTCACACCATGTGACTGGCTGTCCCTATATGAGGATATGGCCGCTGTCCCCGCTCACACCATGTGACTGGCTGCTCCTATATGAAGATATGGCCGCTGTCCCCGCTCACACCATGTGACTGGCCGCTCCTATATGAAGATATGGCCGCTGTCCCAACTCACACCCATGTGACTGGCTGCTCCTATATGAAGATATGGCCGCTGTCCCCGCTCACACCATGTGACTGGCCGCTCCTATATGAAGATATGGCCGCTGTCCCTCACTCACACCATGTGACTGGCTGCTCCTATATGAAGATATGGCCGCTGTCCCCGCTCACCACCATGTGACTGGCTGTCCCTATATGAAGATATGGCCGCTGTCCCCGCTCACACCATGTGACTGGCTGTCCCTAATATGAAGATATGGCCGCTGTCCCCGCTCACACCGTGTGACTGGCGGCTCCTATATGAGGATATGGCCGCTGTCCCCGCTCATACCATGTGACTGGCTGCTCCTATATGAAGATATGGCCCGCTGTCCCCGCTCACACCATGTGACTGGCTGCTCCTATATGAAGATATGGCCGCTGTCCCCGCTCACACCATGTGACTGGCTCCCTATATGAAGATATGGCCGCTGAGTCCCCGCTCACTACCATGTGACTGGCCGCTCCTATATGAAGATATGCCGCTGTCTTCGCTCACACCATGTGACTGGGCTGCTCTCCTATATGAAGATATGGCCGCTGTCCCCCGCTCACACCATGTGACTGGCTGCTCCTATATGAAGATATGGCCGCTGTCCCCGCTCACACCATGTGACTGGAATCTCCTATATGAAGATATGGCCGCTGTCCCCACTCACACCATGTGACTGGCGGCTGCTATATGAAGATATGGCCGCTGTCCCCGCTCACACACCATGTGACTGGCTCCTATATGAAGATATGGCCGCTGTCCCCGCTCACACCATGTGACTGGCTGTCCCGATATGAAGATATAGCCGCTGTCCACGCTCACACCATGTGACTGGCTGTCCCTATATGAGGATATGGCCGCTGTCCCCGCTCACACCACCTGTGACTGGCTGCTCCTATATGAGGATATGGCCGCTGTCCCCGCTCACACCGTGTGACTGGCTGTCCCTATATGAAGATATGGCCGCTGTCCCCCACTCACACCATGTGACTGGCTGTCCCTATATGAGGATATGGCCGCTGTCCCCGCTCACACACCGTGTGACTGGCTGCTCCTATATGAGGATATGGCCGCTGTCCCCCGCTCACACCGTGTGACTGGCTGTCCCTATATGAAGATATGGCCGCTGTCCCCGCTCACACCATGTGACTGGCTGTCCCTTATATGAGGATATGGCCGCTGTCCCCGCTCACACCATGTGACTGGCTGCTCCTATATGAAGATATGGCCGCTGTCCCCGCTCCACACCATGTGACTGGCTGCTCCTATATGAAGATATGGCCGCTGTCCCCCGCTCACACCATGTGACTGGCCGCTCCTATATGAAGATATGGCCGCTGTCCCCACTCATACCATGTGACTGGCTGCTCCTATATGAAGATATGGCCGCTGTCCCCGCTCACAACATGTGACTAGCTGCTCCTATATGAAGATATGGCCGCTGTCCCCACTCACACCATGTGACTGGCTGCTCCAATATGAAGATATGGCCGCTGTCCCCGCTCACACCATGTGACTGGCCGCTCCTATATGAAGATATGGCCGCTGTCCCCACTCACACCATGTGACTGGCTGCTCCTATATGAAGATATGGCCGCTGTCCCGCTCCCCCCACACCATGTGACTGGCCGCTCCTATATGAAGATATGGCCGCTGTCCCCCGCTCACCACCATGTGACTGGCTGTCCCGATATGAGATATAGCCGCTGTCCCCCGCTCACAACCATGTGACTGGCTGTCCCTATATGAGGATATGGCCGCTGTCCCCCGCTCACACCATGTGACTGGCTGCTCCTATATGAAGATATGGCCGCTGTCCCCGCTCAACACCATGTGACTGGCCGCTCCTATATGAAGATATGGCCGCTGTCCCCACTCACACCATGTGACTGGCTGCTCCTATATGAAGATATGGCCGCTGTCCCCGCTCACACCATGTGACTGGCCGCTCCTATATGAAGATATGGCCGCTGTCCCCACTCACACCATGTGACTGGCTGCTCCTATATGAAGATATGGCCGCTGTCCCCGCTCACAACCATGTGACTGGCTGTCCCGATATGAAGATATGAGCCGCTGTCCCCGCTCACACCATGTGACTGGCTGTCCCTATATGAGGATATGGCCGCTGTCCCCGCTCACCACCATGTGACTGGCTGCTCCTATATGAGGATATGGCCGCTGTTCCCCGCTCACACCATGTGACTGGCTGTCCCTATATGAGGATATGGCCGCTGTCCCCGCTCACTACAACCATGTGACTGGCTGCTCCTATATGAAGATATGGCCGCTGTCCCCGCTCACACCATGTGACTGGCCGCTCCTATATGAAGATATGGCCGCTGTCCCAACTCACACCATGTGACTGGCTGCTCCTATATGAAGAATATGGCCGCTGTCCCCGCTCACACCATATGACTGGCCGCGCTCCTATATGAAGATATTGGCCGCTGTCCCCACTCACAACCATGTGACTGGCTGCTCCTATATGAAGATATGGCCGCTGTCCCCGCTCACAACCATGTGACTGCTGTCCCGATATGAAGATATAACCGCTGTCCCCCGCTCACACACCATGTGACTGGCTGTCCCTATATGAGGATATGGCCGCTGTCCCCGCTCACACCATGTGACTGGCTGCTCCTATATGAAGATATGGCCAGCTGTCCCCGCTCACACCATGTGACTGGCCGCTCCTATATGAAGATATGGCCGCTGTCCCCACTCACACCATGTGACTGGCCTGCTCCTATATGAAGATATGGCCGCTGTCCCCGCTCACACCATGTGACTGGCCGCTCCTATATGAAGATATGGCCCCTGTCCCCACTCACACCATGTGACTGGCTGCTCCTATATGAAGATATGGCCGCTGTCCCCGCTCACACACCATGTGACTGGCTGCTCCTATATGAGGATATGGCCGCTGTCCCCCGCTCACACCATGTGGACTGGCTGCTCCTATATGAAGATATGGCCGCTGTCCCCGCTCACACCATGTGACTGGCTGCTCCTATATGAGGATATGGCCGCTGTCCCCGCTCACAACCGTGTGACTGGCTGTCCCTATATGAAGATATGGCCGCTGTCCCGCTCACACCATGTGACTGGCTCCTATATGAAGATTTGGCCGCTGTCCCCGCTCACACCATGTGACTGGTGCTGCTCCTATATGAAGATATGGCCTCTGTCCCCGCTCACACCATGTGACTGGCTGCTCCTATATGAAAGATATGGCCGCTGTCCCCCGCTCACACCATGTGACTGGCTGTCCCGATATGAGGATATGGCCGCTGTCCCCGCTCACACCATGTGACTGGCTGCTCCTATATGAAGATATGGCCGCTGTCCCCGCTCACTACCATGTGACTGGCTGCTCCTATATGAAGATATGGCCTCTGTCCCCACTCACACCATGTGACTGGCTGCTCCTATATGAAGATATGGGCCGCTGTCCCCGCTCACACCATGTGACCCTGGCTGTCCCGATATGAGGATATGGCCGCTGTCCCCGCTCACACCCATGTGACTGGCTGCTCCTATATGAGGATATGGCCGCTGTCCCCGCTCACACCATGTGACTGGCTCCTATATGAAGATATGGCCGCTGTGCCCGCTCACACCATGTGACTGGCTCCTATATGAAGATATGGCCGCTGTCCCTGCTCACACCATGTGACTGGCTGCTCCTATATGAAGATATGGCCGCTGTCCCCCGCTCACAACCATGTGACTGGCCGCTCCTATATGAAGATATGGCCGCTGTGCCCGCTCACACCATGTGACTGGCCGCTCCTATATGAAGATATGGCCGCTGTCCCCCGCTCACACCATGTGACTGGCTGTCCCGATATGAAGATATAGCCGCTGTCCTCCCGCTCACACCATGTGACTGGCTGTCCCTATATGAGGATATGGCCGCTGTCCCCCGCTCACACCATGTGACTGGCTGTCCCTATATGAGGATATGGCCGCTGTCCCCGCTCACACCATGTGACTGGCTGTCCTATATGAAGATATGGCCGCTGTCCCCGCTCACACCATGTGACTGGCTGCTCCTACATGAAGATATGGCCGCTGTCCCCCGCTCACAACCATGTGACTGGCTGCTCCTTTATGAAGATATAGCCTCTGTCGTCGCTCACCCCATGTGACTTGGCTGCTCCTATATGAAGATATGGCCGCTGTCCCCCGCTCACACCATGTGACTGGCTGTCCCCTATATGAAGATATGGCCGCTGTCCCCGCTCACACCATGTGACTGGCCGCTCCTATATGAAGATATGGCCGCTGTCCCCACTCACACCATGTGACTGGCTGCTCCTATATGAAGATATGGCCGGTGTCCCCAGCTCACACCATGTGACTGGCTGCTCCTATATGAAGATATGGCCGCTGTCCCCGCTCACACCATGTGACTGGCTGTCCTATATGAAGATATGGCCTCTGTCTTCGCTCACACCCATGTGACTGGCTGCTCCTATATGAAGATATGGCCGCTGTCCCCGCTCACACCATGTGACTGGCTGCTCCTATATGAAGATATGGCCGCTGTCCCCCGCTCACACCATGTGACTGGCCGCTCCTATATGAAGATATGGCCGCTGTCCCCGCTCACACCATGTGACTGGCCGCTCTATATGAAGATATGGCCGCTGTCCCCACTCACACCATGTGACTGGCTGCTCCTATATGAAGATATGCCGCTGTTCCCCGCTCACACACCATGTGACTGGCTGCTCCTATATGAAGATATGGCCGCTGTCCCCGCTCACACCATGTGACTGGCTGTCCCTATATGAGGATATGGCCGCTGTCCCCGCTCACACCATGTGACTGGCTGCTCCTATATGAGGATATGGCCGCTGTCCCCGCTCACACCGTGTGACTGGCGGCTCCTATATGAAGATATGGCCGCTGTCCCCACTCACCCCATGTGACTGGCTGCTCCTATATGAAGATATGGCCGCTGTCCCCCGCTCACACCAATGTGACTGGCTGCTCCTATATGAAGATATGGCCCGCTGTCCCCGCTCACACCATGTGACTGGCTCCTATATGAAGATATGGCCGCTGTCCCCCGCTCACCACCATGTGACTGGCCGCTCCTATATGAAGATATGGCCGCTGTCTTCGCTCACACCATGTGACTGGCTGCCCCTATATGAAGATATGGCCGCTGTCCCCGCTCACACCATGTGACTGGAAGCTCCTATATGAAGATATGGCCGCTGTCCCCACTCACACCATGTGACTGGCGGCTGCTATATGAAGATATGGCCGCTGTCCCCGCTCACACCATGTGACTGGCTCCTATATGAAGATATGGCCGCTGTCCCCGCTCACACCATGTGACTGGCTGTCCCGATATGAAGATATAGCCGCTGTCCCCGCTCACACCATGTGACTGGCTGTCCCTATATGAGGATATGGCCGCTGTCCCCGCTCACACCATGTGACTGGCTGCTCCTATATGAGGATATGGCCGCTGTCCCCGCTCACACCGTGTGACTGGCTGTCCCTATATGAAGATATGGCCGCTGTCCCCACTCACACCATGTGACTGGCTGTCCCTATATGAGGATATGGCCGCTGTCCCCGCTCACACCGTGTGACTGGCTGCTCCTATATGAGGATATGGCCGCTGTCCCCGCTCACACCGTGTGACTGGCTGTCCCTATATGAAGATATGGCCGCTGTCCCCGCTCACACCATGTGACTGGCTGTCCCTATATGAGGATATGGCCGCTGTCCCCGCTCACACCATGTGACTGGCTGCTCCTATATGAAGATATGGCCGCTGTCCCCGCTCACACCATGTGACTGGCTGCTCCTATATGAAGATATGGCCGCTGTCCCCGCTCACACCATGTGACTGGCCGCTCCTATATGAAGATATGGCCGCTGTCCCCACTCATACCATGTGACTGGCTGCTCCTATATGAAGATATGGCCGCTGTCCCCGCTCACAACATGTGACTAGCTGCTCCTATATGAAGATATGGCCGCTGTCCCCACTCACACCATGTGACTGGCTGCTCCAATATGAAGATATGGCCGCTATCCCCGCTCACACCATGTGACTGGCCGCTCCTATATGAAGATATGGCCGCTGTCCCCACTCACACCATGTGACTGGCTGCTCCTATATGAAGATATGGCCGCTGTCCCCGCTCACACCATGTGACTGGCCGCTCCTATATGAAGATATGGCCGCTGTCCCCGCTCACACCATGTGACTGGCTGTCCCGATATGAAGATATAGCCGCTGTCCCCGCTCACACCATGTGACTGGCTGTCCCTATATGAGGATATGGCCGCTGTCCCCGCTCACACCATGTGACTGGCTGCTCCTATATGAAGATATGGCCGCTGTCCCCGCTCACACCATGTGACTGGCCGCTCCTATATGAAGATATGGCCGCTGTCCCCACTCACACCATGTGACTGGCTGCTCCTATATGAAGATATGGCCGCTGTCCCCGCTCACACCATGTGACTGGCCGCTCCTATATGAAGATATGGCCGCTGTCCCCGCTCACACCATGTGACTGGCTGCTCCTATATGAAGATATGGCCGCTGTCCCCGCTCACACCATGTGACTGGCTGTCCCGATATGAAGATATAGCCGCTGTCCCCGCTCACACCATGTGACTGGCTATCCCTATATGAGGATATGGCCGCTGTCCCCGCTCACACCATGTGACTGGCTGCTCCTATATGAGGATATGGCCGCTGTCCCCGCTCACACCATGTGACTGGCTGTCCCTATATGAGGATATGGCCGCTGTCCCCGCTCACACCATGTGACTGGCTGCTCCTATATGAAGATATGGCCGCTGTACCCGCTCACACCATGTGACTGGCCGCTCCTATATGAAGATATGGCCGCTGTCCCAACTCACACCATGTGACTGGCTGCTCCTATATGAAGATATGGCCGCTATCCCCGCTCACACCATGTGACTGGCCGCTCCTATATGAAGATATGGCCGCTGTCCCCACTCACACCATGTGACTGGCTGCTCCTATATGAAGATATGGCCGCTGTCCCCGCTCACACCATGTGACTGGCTGTCCCTATATGAAGATATGGCCGCTGTCCCCGCTCACACCATGTGACTGGCTGTCCCTATATGAAGATATGGCCGCTGTCCCCGCTCACACCGTGTGACTGGCGGCTCCTATATGAGGATATGGCCGCTGTCCCCGCTCATACCATGTGACTGGCTGCTCCTATATGAAGATATGGCCGCTGTCCCCGCTCACACCATGTGACTGGCTGCTCCTATATGAAGATATGGCCGCTGTCCCCGCTCACACCATGTGACTGGCTCCTATATGAAGATATGGCCGCTGTCCCCGCTCACACCATGTGACTGGCCGCTCCTATATGAAGATATGGCCGCTGTCTTCGCTCACACCATGTGACTGGCTGCTCCTATATGAAGATATGGCCGCTGTCCCCGCTCACACCATGTGACTGGCTGCTCCTATATGAAGATATGGCCGCTGTCCCCGCTCACACCATGTGACTGGAAGCTCCTATATGAAGATATGGCCGCTGTCCCCACTCACACCATGTGACTGGCGGCTGCTATATGAAGATATGGCCGCTGTCCCCGCTCACACCATGTGACTGGCTCCTATATGAAGATATGGACGCTGTCCCCGCTCACACCATATGACTGGCTGTCCCGATATGAAGATATAGCCGCTGTCCCCGCTCACACCATGTGACTGGCTGTCCCTATATTAGGATATGGCCGCTGTCCCCGCTCACACCATGTGACTGGCTGCTCCTATATGAGGATATGGCCGCTGTCCCCGCTCACACCGTGTGACTGGCTGTCCCTATATGAAGATATGGCCGCTGTCCCCACTCACACCATGTGACTGGCTGTCCCTATATGAGGATATGGCCGCTGTCCCCGCTCACACCGTGTGACTGGCTGCTCCTATATGAGGATATGGCCGCTGTCCCCGCACACACCGTGTGACTGGCTGTCCCTATATGAAGATATGGCCGCTGTCCCCGCTCACACCATGTGACTGGCTGTCCCTATATGAGGATATGGCCGCTGTCCCCGCTCACACCATGTGACTGGCTGCTCCTATATGAAGATATGGCCGCTGTCCCCGCTCACACCATGTGACTGGCTGCTCCTATATGAAGATATGGCCGCTGTCCCCGCTCACACCATGTGACTGGCCGCTCCTATATGAAGATATGGCCGCTGTCCCCACTCATACCATGTGACTGGCTGCTCCTATATGAAGATATGGCCGCTGTCCCCGCTCACAACATGTGACTAGCTGCTCCTATATGAAGATATGGCCGCTGTCCCCACTCACACCATGTGACTGGCTGCTCCAATATGAAGATATGGCCGCTGTCCCCGCTCACACCATGTGACTGGCTGCTCCTATATGAAGATATGGCCGCTGTCCCCGCTCACACCATGTGACTGGCCGCTCCTATATGAAGATATGGCCGCTGTCCCCGCTCACACCATGTGACTGGCTGTCCCGATATGAAGATATAGCCGCTGTCCCCGCTCACACCATGTGACTGGCTGTCCCTATATGAGGATATGGCCGCTGTCCCCGCTCACACCATGTGACTGGCTGCTCCTATATGAAGATATGGCCGCTGTCCCCGCTCACACCATGTGACTGGCCGCTCCTATATGAAGATATGGCCGCTGTCCCCACTCACACCATGTGACTGGCTGCTCCTATATGAAGATATGGCCGCTGTCCCCGCTCACACCATGTGACTGGCCGCTCCTATATGAAGATATGGCCGCTGTCCCCACTCACACCATGTGACTGGCTGCTCCTATATGAAGATATGGCCGCTGTCCCCGCTCACACCATGTGACTGGCTGTCCCGATATGAAGATATAGCCGCTGTCCCCGCTCACACCATGTGACTGGCTGTCCCTATATGAGGATATGGCCGCTGTCCCCGCTCACACCATGTGACTGGCTGCTCCTATATGAGGATATGGCCGCTGTCCCCGCTCACACCATGTGACTGGCTGTCCCGATATGAGGATATGGCCGCTGTCCCCGCTCACACCATGTGACTGGCTGCTCCTATATGAAGATATGGCCGCTGTCCCCGCTCACACCATGTGACTGGCCGCTCCTATATGAAGATATGGCCGCTGTCCCAACTCACACCATGTGACTGGCTGCTCCTATATGAAGATATGGCCGCTGTCCCCGCTCACACCATATGACTGGCCGCTCCTATATGAAGATATGGCCGCTGTCCCCACTCACACCATGTGACTGGCTGCTCCTATATGAAGATATGGCCGCTGTCCCCGCTCACACCATGTGACTGGCTGTCCCGATATGAAGATATAACCGCTGTCCCCGCTCACACCATGTGACTGGCTGTCCCTATATGAGGATATGGCCGCTGTCCCCGCTCACACCATGTGACTGGCTGCTCCTATATGAAGATATGGCCGCTGTCCCCGCTCACACCATGTGACTGGCCGCTCCTATATGAAGATATGGCCGCTGTCCCCACTCACACCATGTGACTGGCTGCTCCTATATGAAGATATGGCCGCTGTCCCCGCTCACACCATGTGACTGGCCGCTCCTATATGAAGATATGGCCCCTGTCCCCACTCACACCATGTGACTGGCTGCTCCTATATGAAGATATGGCCGCTGTCCCCGCTCACACCATGTGACTGGCTGCTCCTATATGAGGATATGGCCGCTGTCCCCGCTCACACCATGTGACTGGCTGCTCCTATATGAAGATATGGCCGCTGTCCCCGCTCACACCATGTGACTGGCTGCTCCTATATGAAGATATGGCCGCTGTCCCCGCTCACACCATGTGACTGGAAGCTCCTATATGAAGATATGGCCGCTGTCCCCACTCACACCATGTGACTGGCGGCTGCTATATGAAGATATGGCCGCTGTCCCCGCTCACACCATGTGACTGGCTCCTATATGAAGATATGGCCGCTGTCCCCGCTCACACCATGTGACTGGCTGTCCCGATATGAAGATATAGCCGCTGTCCCCGCTCACACCATGTGACTGGCTGTCCCTATATGAGGATATGGCCGCTGTCCCCGCTCACACCATGTGACTGGCTGCTCCTATATGAGGATATGGCCGCTGTCCCCGCTCACACCGTGTGACTGGCTGTCCCTATATGAAGATATGGCCGCTGTCCCCACTCACACCATGTGACTGGCTGTCCCTATATGAGGATATGGCCGCTGTCCCCGCTCACACCGTGTGACTGGCTGCTCCTATATGAGGATATGGCCGCTGTCCCCGCTCACACCGTGTGACTGGCTGTCCCTATATGAAGATATGGCCGCTGTCCCCGCTCACACCATGTGACTGGCTGTCCCTATATGAGGATATGGCCGCTGTCCCCGCTCACACCATGTGACTGGCTGCTCCTATATGAAGATATGGCCGCTGTCCCCGCTCACACCATGTGACTGGCTGCTCCTATATGAAGATATGGCCGCTGTCCCCGCTCACACCATGTGACTGGCCGCTCCTATATGAAGATATGGCCGCTGTCCCCACTCATACCATGTGACTGGCTGCTCCTATATGAAGATATGGCCGCTGTCCCCGCTCACAACATGTGACTAGCTGCTCCTATATGAAGATATGGCCGCTGTCCCCACTCACACCATGTGACTGGCTGCTCCAATATGAAGATATGGCCGCTGTCCCCGCTCACACCATGTGACTGGCCGCTCCTATATGAAGATATGGCCGCTGTCCCCACTCACACCATGTGACTGGCTGCTCCTATATGAAGATATGGCCGCTGTCCCCGCTCACACCATGTGACTGGCCGCTCCTATATAAAGATATGGCCGCTGTCCCCGCTCACACCATGTGACTGGCTGTCCCGATATGAAGATATAGCCGCTGTCCCCGCTCACACCATGTGACTGGCTGTCCCTATATGAGGATATGGCCGCTGTCCCCGCTCACACCATGTGACTGGCTGCTCCTATATGAAGATATGGCCGCTGTCCCCGCTCACACCATGTGACTGGCCGCTCCTATATGAAGATATGGCCGCTGTCCCCACTCACACCATGTGACTGGCTGCTCCTATATGAAGATATGGCCGCTGTCCCCGCTCACACCATGTGACTGGCCACTCCTATATGAAGATATGGCCGCTGTCCCCGCTCACACCATGTGACTGGCTGCTCCTATATGAAGATATGGCCGCTGTCCCCGCTCACACCATGTGACTGGCTGTCCCGATATGAAGATATAGCCGCTGTCCCCGCTCACACCATGTGACTGGCTATCCCTATATGAGGATATGGCCGCTGTCCCCGCTCACACCATGTGACTGGCTGCTCCTATATGAGGATATGGCCGCTGTCCCCGCTCACACCATGTGACTGGCTGTCCCTATATGAGGATATGGCCGCTGTCCCCGCTCACACCATGTGACTGGCTGCTCCTATATGAAGATATGGCCGCTGTCCCCGCTCACACCATGTGACTGGCCGCTCCTATATGAAGATATGGCCGCTGTCCCAACTCACACCATGTGACTGGCTGCTCCTATATGAAGATATGGCCGCTGTCCCCGCTCACACCATGTGACTGGCCGCTCCTATATGAAGATATGGCCGCTGTCCCCACTCACACCATGTGACTGGCTGCTCCTATATGAAGATATGGCCGCTGTCCCCGCTCACACCATGTGACTGGCTGTCCCTATATGAAGATATGGCCGCTGTCCACGCTCACACCATGTGACTGGCTGTCCCTATATGAAGATATGGCCGCTGTCCCCGCTCACACCGTGTGACTGGCGGCTCCTATATGAGGATATGGCCGCTGTCCCCGCTCATACCATGTGACTGGCTGCTCCTATATGAAGATATGGCCGCTGTCCCCGCTCACACCATGTGACTGGCTGCTCCTATATGAAGATATGGCCGCTGTCCCCGCTCACACCATGTGACTGGCTCCTATATGAAGATATGGCCGCTGTCCCCGCTCACACCATGTGACTGGCCGCTCCTATATGAAGATATGGCCGCTGTCTTCGCTCACACCATGTGACTGGCTGCTCTGATATGAAGATATGGCCGCTGTCCCCGCTCACACCATGTGACTGGCTGCTCCTATATGAAGATATGGCCGCTGTCCCCGCTCACACCATGTGACTGGAATCTCCTATATGAAGATATGGCCGCTGTCCCCACTCACACCATGTGACTGGCGGCTGCTATATGAAGATATGGCCGCTGTCCCCGCTCACACCATGTGACTGGCTCCTATATGAAGATATGGCCGCTGTCCCCGCTCACACCATGTGACTGGCTGTCCCGATATGAAGATATAGCCGCTGTCCACGCTCACACCATGTGACTGGCTGTCCCTATATGAGGATATGGCCGCTGTCCCCGCTCACACCATGTGACTGGCTGCTCCTATATGAGGATATGGCCGCTGTCCCCGCTCACACCGTGTGACTGGCTGTCCCTATATGAAGATATGGCCGCTGTCCCCACTCACACCATGTGACTGGCTGTCCCTATATGAGGATATGGCCGCTGTCCCCGCTCACACCGTGTGACTGGCTGCTCCTATATGAGGATATGGCCGCTGTCCCCGCTCACACCGTGTGACTGGCTGTCCCTATATGAAGATATGGCCGCTGTCCCCGCTCACACCATGTGACTGGCTGTCCCTATATGAGGATATGGCCGCTGTCCCCGCTCACACCATGTGACTGGCTGCTCCTATATGAAGATATGGCCGCTGTCCCCGCTCACACCATGTGACTGGCTGCTCCTATATGAAGATATGGCCGCTGTCCCCGCTCACACCATGTGACTGGCCGCTCCTATATGAAGATATGGCCGCTGTCCCCACTCATACCATGTGACTGGCTGCTCCTATATGAAGATATGGCCGCTGTCCCCGCTCACAACATGTGACTAGCTGCTCCTATATGAAGATATGGCCGCTGTCCCCACTCACACCATGTGACTGGCTGCTCCAATATGAAGATATGGCCGCTGTCCCCGCTCACACCATGTGACTGGCCGCTCCTATATGAAGATATGGCCGCTGTCCCCACTCACACCATGTGACTGGCTGCTCCTATATGAAGATATGGCCGCTGTCCCCGCTCACACCATGTGACTGGCCGCTCCTATATGAAGATATGGCCGCTGTCCCCGCTCACACCATGTGACTGGCTGTCCCGATATGAAGATATAGCCGCTGTCCCCGCTCACACCATGTGACTGGCTGTCCCTATATGAGGATATGGCCGCTGTCCCCGCTCACACCATGTGACTGGCTGCTCCTATATGAAGATATGGCCGCTGTCCCCGCTCACACCATGTGACTGGCCGCTCCTATATGAAGATATGGCCGCTGTCCCCACTCACACCATGTGACTGGCTGCTCCTATATGAAGATATGGCCGCTGTCCCCGCTCACACCATGTGACTGGCCGCTCCTATATGAAGATATGGCCGCTGTCCCCACTCACACCATGTGACTGGCTGCTCCTATATGAAGATATGGCCGCTGTCCCCGCTCACACCATGTGACTGGCTGTCCCGATATGAAGATATAGCCGCTGTCCCCGCTCACACCATGTGACTGGCTGTCCCTATATGAGGATATGGCCGCTGTCCCCGCTCACACCATGTGACTGGCTGCTCCTATATGAGGATATGGCCGCTGTCCCCGCTCACACCATGTGACTGGCTGTCCCTATATGAGGATATGGCCGCTGTCCCCGCTCACACCATGTGACTGGCTGCTCCTATATGAAGATATGGCCGCTGTCCCCGCTCACACCATGTGACTGGCCGCTCCTATATGAAGATATGGCCGCTGTCCCAACTCACACCATGTGACTGGCTGCTCCTATATGAAGATATGGCCGCTGTCCCCGCTCACACCATATGACTGGCCGCTCCTATATGAAGATATGGCCGCTGTCCCCACTCACACCATGTGACTGGCTGCTCCTATATGAAGATATGGCCGCTGTCCCCGCTCACACCATGTGACTGGCTGTCCCGATATGAAGATATAACCGCTGTCCCCGCTCACACCATGTGACTGGCTGTCCCTATATGAGGATATGGCCGCTGTCCCCGCTCACACCATGTGACTGGCTGCTCCTATATGAAGATATGGCCGCTGTCCCCGCTCACACCATGTGACTGGCCGCTCCTATATGAAGATATGGCCGCTGTCCCCACTCACACCATGTGACTGGCTGCTCCTATATGAAGATATGGCCGCTGTCCCCGCTCACACCATGTGACTGGCCGCTCCTATATGAAGATATGGCCCCTGTCCCCACTCACACCATGTGACTGGCTGCTCCTATATGAAGATATGGCCGCTGTCCCCGCTCACACCATGTGACTGGCTGCTCCTATATGAGGATATGGCCGCTGTCCCCGCTCACACCATGTGACTGGCTGCTCCTATATGAAGATATGGCCGCTGTCCCCGCTCACACCATGTGACTGGCTGCTCCTATATGAGGATATGGCCGCTGTCCCCGCTCACACCGTGTGACTGGCTGTCCCTATATGAAGATATGGCCGCTGTCCCCGCTCACACCATGTGACTGGCTCCTATATGAAGATATGGCCGCTGTCCCCGCTCACACCATGTGACTGGCTGCTCCTATATGAAGATATGGCCTCTGTCCCCGCTCACACCATGTGACTGGCTGCTCCTATATGAAGATATGGCCGCTGTCCCCACTCACACCATGTGACTGGCTGCTCCTATATGAAGATATGGCCGCTGTCCCCGCTCACACCATGTGACTGGCTGTCCCGATATGAGGATATGGCCGCTGTCCCCGCTCACACCATGTGACTGGCTGCTCCTATATGAGGATATGGCCGCTGTCCCCGCTCACACCATGTGACTGGCTCCTATATGAAGATATGGCCGCTGTGCCCGCTCACACCATGTGACTGGCTCCTATATGAAGATATGGCCGCTGTCCCTGCTCACACCATGTGACTGGCTGCTCCTATATGAAGATATGGCCGCTGTCCCCGCTCACACCATGTGACTGGCCGCTCCTATATGAAGATATGGCCGCTGTGCCCGCTCACACCATGTGACTGGCCGCTCCTATATGAAGATATGGCCGCTGTCCCCGCTCACACCATGTGACTGGCTGTCCCGATATGAAGATATAGCCGCTGTCCCCGCTCACACCATGTGACTGGCTGTCCCTATATGAGGATATGGCCGCTGTCCCCGCTCACACCATGTGACTGGCTGTCCCTATATGAGGATATGGCCGCTGTCCCCGCTCACACCATGTGACTGGCTGTCCCTATATGAAGATATGGCCGCTGTCCCCGCTCACACCATGTGACTGGCTGCTCCTACATGAAGATATGGCCGCTGTCCCCGCTCACACCATGTGACTGGCTGCTCCTTTATGAAGATATAGCCTCTGTCGTCGCTCACCCCATGTGACTGGCTGCTCCTATATGAAGATATGGCCGCTGTCCCCGCTCACACCATGTGACTGGCCGCTCCTATATGAAGATATGGCCGCTGTCCCAACTCACACCATGTGACTGGCTGCTCCTATATGAAGATATGGCCGCTGTCCCCGCTCACACCATGTGACTGGCTGCTCCTATATGAAGATATGGCCGCTGTCCCCGCTCACACCATGTGACTGGCTGTCCCTATATGAAGATATGGCCTCTGTCTTCGCTCACCCCATGTGACTGGCTGCTCCTATATGAAGATATGGCCGCTGTCCCCGCTCACACCATGTGACTGGCTGCTCCTATATGAAGATATGGCCGCTGTCCCCGCTCACACCATGTGACTGGCCGCTCCTATATGAAGATATGGCCGCTGTCCCCGCTCACACCATGTGACTGGCCGCTCCTATATGAAGATATGGCCGCTGTCCCCACTCACACCATGTGACTGGCTCCTCCTATATGAAGATATGGCCGCTGTCCCCGCTCACACCATGTGACTGGCTGCTCCTATATGAAGATATGGCCGCTGTCCCCGCTCACACCATGTGACTGGCTGTCCCTATATGAGGATATGGCCGCTGTCCCCGCTCACACCATGTGACTGGCTGCTCCTATATGAGGATATGGCCGCTGTCCCCGCTCACACCGTGTGACTGGCGGCTCCTATATGAAGATATGGCCGCTGTCCCCACTCACCCCATGTGACTGGCTGCTCCTATATGAAGATATGGCCGCTGTCCCCGCTCACACCATGTGACTGGCTGCTCCTATATGAAGATATGGCCGCTGTCCCCGCTCACACCATGTGACTGGCTCCTATATGAAGATATGGCCGCTGTCCCCGCTCACACCATGTGACTGGCCGCTCCTATATGAAGATATGGCCGCTGTCTTCGCTCACACCATGTGACTGGCTGCTCCTATATGAAGATATGGCCGCTGTCCCCGCTCACACCATGTGACTGGCTGCTCCTATATGAAGATATGGCCGCTGTCCTCGCTCACACCATGTGACTGGAAGCTCCTATATGAAGATATGGCCGCTGTCCCCACTCACACCATGTGACTGGCGGCTGCTATATGAAGATATGGCCGCTGTCCCCGCTCACACCATGTGACTGGCTCCTATATGAAGATATGGCCGCTGACCCCGCTCACACCATGTGACTGGCTCCTATATGAAGATATGGCCGCTGTCCCGACTCACACCATGTGACTGGCTGCTCCTATATGAGGATATGGCCGCTGTCCCCGCTCACACCGTGTGACTGGCTGTCCCTATATGAAGATATGGCCGCTGTCCCCACTCACACCATGTGACTGGCTGTCCCTATATGAGGATATGGCCGCTGTCCCCGCTCACACCGTGTGACTGGCTGCTCCTATATGAGGATATGGCCGCTGTCCCCGCTCACACCGTGTGACTGGCTGTCCCTATATGAAGATATGGCCGCTGTCCCCGCTCACACCATGTGACTGGCTGTCCCTATATGAGGATATGGCCGCTGTCCCCGCTCACACCATGTGACTGGCTGCTCCTATATGAAGATATGGCCGCTGTCCCCGCTCACACCATGTGACTGGCTGCTCCTATATGAAGATATGGCCGCTGTCCCCGCTCACACCATGTGACTGGCCGCTCCTATATGAAGATATGGCCGCTGTCCCCACTCATACCATGTGACTGGCTGCTCCTATATGAAGATATGGCCGCTGTCCCCGCTCACAACATGTGACTAGCTGCTCCTATATGAAGATATGGCCGCTGTCCCCACTCACACCATGTGACTGGCTGCTCCAATATGAAGATATGGCCGCTGTCCCCGCTCACACCATGTGACTGGCCGCTCCTATATGAAGATATGGCCGCTGTCCCCACTCACACCATGTGACTGGCTGCTCCTATATGAAGATATGGCCGCTGTCCCCGCTCACACCATGTGACTGGCCGCTCCTATATAAAGATATGGCCGCTGTCCCCGCTCACACCATGTGACTGGCTGTCCCGATATGAAGATATAGCCGCTGTCCCCGCTCACACCATGTGACTGGCTGTCCCTATATGAGGATATGGCCGCTGTCCCCGCTCACACCATGTGACTGGCTGCTCCAATATGAAGATATGGCCGCTGTCCCCGCTCACACCATGTGACTGGCCGCTCCTATATGAAGATATGGCCGCTGTCCCCACTCACACCATGTGACTGGCTGCTCCTATATGAAGATATGGCCGCTGTCCCCGCTCACACCATGTGACTGGCCGCTCCTATATGAAGATATGGCCGCTGTCCCCGCTCACACCATGTGACTGGCTGCTCCTATATGAAGATATGGCCGCTGTCCCCGCTCACACCATGTGACTGGCTGTCCCGATATGAAGATATAGCCGCTGTCCCCGCTCACACCATGTGACTGGCTGTCCCTATATGAGGATATGGCCGCTGTCCCCGCTCACACCATGTGACTGGCTGCTCCTATATGAGGATATGGCCGCTGTCCCCGCTCACACCATGTGACTGGCTGTCCCTATATGAGGATATGGCCGCTGTCCCCGCTCACACCATGTGACTGGCTGCTCCTATATGAAGATATGGCCGCTGTCCCCGCTCACACCATGTGACTGGCCGCTCCTATATGAAGATATGGCCGCTGTCCCAACTCACACCATGTGACTGGCTGCTCCTATATGAAGATATGGCCGCTGTCCCCGCTCACACCATGTGACTGGCCGCTCCTATATGAAGATATGGCCGCTGTCCCCACTCACACCATGTGACTGGCTGCTCCTATATGAAGATATGGCCGCTGTCCCCGCTCACACCATGTGACTGGCTGTCCCTATATGAAGATATGGCCGCTGTCCCCGCTCACACCATGTGACTGGCTGTCCCTATATGAAGATATGGCCGCTGTCCCCGCTCACACCGTGTGACTGGCGGCTCCTATATGAGGATATGGCCGCTGTCCCCGCTCATACCATGTGACTGGCTGCTCCTATATGAAGATATGGCCGCTGTCCCCGCTCACACCATGTGACTGGCTGCTCCTATATGAAGATATGGCCGCTGTCCCCGCTCACACCATGTGACTGGCTCCTATATGAAGATATGGCCGCTGTCCCCGCTCACACCATGTGACTGGCCGCTCCTATATGAAGATATGGCCGCTGTCTTCGCTCACACCATGTGACTGGCTGCTCCTATATGAAGATATGGCCGCTGTCCCCGCTCACACCATGTGACTGGCTGCTCCTATATGAAGATATGGCCGCTGTCCCCGCTCACACCATGTGACTGGAATCTCCTATATGAAGATATGGCCGCTGTCCCCACTCACACCATGTGACTGGCGGCTGCTATATGAAGATATGGCCGCTGTCCCCGCTCACACCAGGTGACTGGCTCCTATATGAAGATATGGCCGCTGTCCCCGCTCACACCATGTGACTGGCTGTCCCGATATGAAGATATAGCCGCTGTCCACGCTCACACCATGTGACTGGCTGTCCCTATATGAGGATATGGCCGCTGTCCCCGCTCACACCATGTGACTGGCTGCTCCTATATGAGGATATGGCCGCTGTCCCCGCTCACACCGTGTGACTGGCTGTCCCTATATGAAGATATGGCCGCTGTCCCCACTCACACCATGTGACTGGCTGTCCCTATATGAGGATATGGCCGCTGTCCCCGCTCACACCGTGTGACTGGCTGCTCCTATATGAGGATATGGCCGCTGTCCCCGCTCACACCGTGTGACTGGCTGTCCCTATATGAAGATATGGCCGCTGTCCCCGCTCACACCATGTGACTGGCTGTCCCTATATGAGGATATGGCCGCTGTCCCCGCTCACACCATGTGACTGGCTGCTCCTATATGAAGATATGGCCGCTGTCCCCGCTCACACCATGTGACTGGCTGCTCCTATATGAAGATATGGCCGCTGTCCCCGCTCACACCATGTGACTGGCTGCTCCTATATGAAGATATGGCCGCTGTCCCCGCTCACACCATGTGACTGGCCGCTCCTATATGAAGATATGGCCGCTGTCCCCACTCATACCATGTGACTGGCTGCTCCTATATGAAGATATGGCCGCTGTCCCCGCTCACAACATGTGACTAGCTGCTCCTATATGAAGATATGGCCGCTGTCCCCACTCACACCATGTGACTGGCCGCTCCTATATGAAGATATGGCCGCTGTCCCCACTCACACCATGTGACTGGCTGCTCCTATATGAAGATATGGCCGCTGTCCCCGCTCACACCATGTGACTGGCCGCTCCTATATGAAGATATGGCCGCTGTCCCCACTCACACCATGTGACTGGCTGCTCCTATATGAAGATATGGCCGCTGTCCCCGCTCACACCATGTGACTGGCCGCTCCTATATGAAGATATGGCCGCTGTCCCCGCTCACACCATGTGACTGGCTGTCCCGATATGAAGATATAGCCGCTGTCCCCGCTCACACCATGTGACTGGCTGTCCCTATATGAGGATATGGCCGCTGTCCCCGCTCATACCATGTGACTGGCTGCTCCTATATGAAGATATGGCCGCTGTCCCCGCTCACACCATGTGACTGGCTGCTCCTATATGAAGATATGGCCGCTGTCCCCGCTCACACCATGTGACTGGCTCCTATATGAAGATATGGCCGCTGTCCCCGCTCACACCATGTGACTGGCCGCTCCTATATGAAGATATGGCCGCTGTCTTCGCTCACACCATGTGACTGGCTGCTCTGATATGAAGATATGGCCGCTGTCCCCGCTCACACCATGTGACTGGCTGCTCCTATATGAAGATATGGCCGCTGTCCCCGCTCACACCATGTGACTGGAATCTCCTATATGAAGATATGGCCGCTGTCCCCACTCACACCATGTGACTGGCGGCTGCTATATGAAGATATGGCCGCTGTCCCCGCTCACACCATGTGACTGGCTCCTATATGAAGATATGGCCGCTGTCCCCGCTCACACCATGTGACTGGCTGTCCCGATATGAAGATATAGCCGCTGTCCACGCTCACACCATGTGACTGGCTGTCCCTATATGAGGATATGGCCGCTGTCCCCGCTCACACCATGTGACTGGCTGCTCCTATATGAGGATATGGCCGCTGTCCCCGCTCACACCGTGTGACTGGCTGTCCCTATATGAAGATATGGCCGCTGTCCCCACTCACACCATGTGACTGGCTGTCCCTATATGAGGATATGGCCGCTGTCCCCGCTCACACCGTGTGACTGGCTGCTCCTATATGAGGATATGGCCGCTGTCCCCGCTCACACCGTGTGACTGGCTGTCCCTATATGAAGATATGGCCGCTGTCCCCGCTCACACCATGTGACTGGCTGTCCCTATATGAGGATATGGCCGCTGTCCCCGCTCACACCATGTGACTGGCTGCTCCTATATGAAGATATGGCCGCTGTCCCCGCTCACACCATGTGACTGGCTGCTCCTATATGAAGATATGGCCGCTGTCCCCGCTCACACCATGTGACTGGCCGCTCCTATATGAAGATATGGCCGCTGTCCCCACTCATACCATGTGACTGGCTGCTCCTATATGAAGATATGGCCGCTGTCCCCGCTCACAACATGTGACTAGCTGCTCCTATATGAAGATATGGCCGCTGTCCCCACTCACACCATGTGACTGGCTGCTCCAATATGAAGATATGGCCGCTGTCCCCGCTCACACCATGTGACTGGCCGCTCCTATATGAAGATATGGCCGCTGTCCCCACTCACACCATGTGACTGGCTGCTCCTATATGAAGATATGGCCGCTGTCCCCGCTCACACCATGTGACTGGCCGCTCCTATATGAAGATATGGCCGCTGTCCCCGCTCACACCATGTGACTGGCTGTCCCGATATGAAGATATAGCCGCTGTCCCCGCTCACACCATGTGACTGGCTGTCCCTATATGAGGATATGGCCGCTGTCCCCGCTCACACCATGTGACTGGCTGCTCCTATATGAAGATATGGCCGCTGTCCCCGCTCACACCATGTGACTGGCCGCTCCTATATGAAGATATGGCCGCTGTCCCCACTCACACCATGTGACTGGCTGCTCCTATATGAAGATATGGCCGCTGTCCCCGCTCACACCATGTGACTGGCCGCTCCTATATGAAGATATGGCCGCTGTCCCCACTCACACCATGTGACTGGCTGCTCCTATATGAAGATATGGCCGCTGTCCCCGCTCACACCATGTGACTGGCTGTCCCGATATGAAGATATAGCCGCTGTCCCCGCTCACACCATGTGACTGGCTGTCCCTATATGAGGATATGGCCGCTGTCCCCGCTCACACCATGTGACTGGCTGCTCCTATATGAGGATATGGCCGCTGTCCCCGCTCACACCATGTGACTGGCTGTCCCTATATGAGGATATGGCCGCTGTCCCCGCTCACACCATGTGACTGGCTGCTCCTATATGAAGATATGGCCGCTGTCCCCGCTCACACCATATGACTGGCCGCTCCTATATGAAGATATGGCCGCTGTCCCCACTCACACCATGTGACTGGCTGCTCCTATATGAAGATATGGCCGCTGTCCCCGCTCACACCATGTGACTGGCTGTCCCGATATGAAGATATAACCGCTGTCCCCGCTCACACCATGTGACTGGCTGTCCCTATATGAGGATATGGCCGCTGTCCCCGCTCACACCATGTGACTGGCTGCTCCTATATGAAGATATGGCCGCTGTCCCCGCTCACACCATGTGACTGGCCGCTCCTATATGAAGATATGGCCGCTGTCCCCACTCACACCATGTGACTGGCTGCTCCTATATGAAGATATGGCCGCTGTCCCCGCTCACACCATGTGACTGGCCGCTCCTATATGAAGATATGGCCCCTGTCCCCACTCACACCATGTGACTGGCTGCTCCTATATGAAGATATGGCCGCTGTCCCCGCTCACACCATGTGACTGGCTGCTCCTATATGAGGATATGGCCGCTGTCCCCGCTCACACCATGTGACTGGCTGCTCCTATATGAAGATATGGCCGCTGTCCCCGCTCACACCATGTGACTGGCTGCTCCTATATGAGGATATGGCCGCTGTCCCCGCTCACACCGTGTGACTGGCTGTCCCTATATGAAGATATGGCCGCTGTCCCCGCTCACACCATGTGACTGGCTCCTATATGAAGATATGGCCGCTGTCCCCGCTCACACCATGTGACTGGCTGCTCCTATATGAAGATATGGCCTCTGTCCCCGCTCACACCATGTGACTGGCTGCTCCTATATGAAGATATGGCCGCTGTCCCCACTCACACCATGTGACTGGCTGCTCCTATATGAAGATATGGCCGCTGTCCCCGCTCACACCATGTGACTGGCTGTCCCGATATGAGGATATGGCCGCTGTCCCCGCTCACACCATGTGACTGGCTGCTCCTATATGAGGATATGGCCGCTGTCCCCGCTCACACCATGTGACTGGCTCCTATATGAAGATATGGCCGCTGTGCCCGCTCACACCATGTGACTGGCTCCTATATGAAGATATGGCCGCTGTCCCTGCTCACACCATGTGACTGGCTGCTCCTATATGAAGATATGGCCGCTGTCCCCGCTCACACCATGTGACTGGCCGCTCCTATATGAAGATATGGCCGCTGTGCCCGCTCACACCATTTGACTGGCCGCTCCTATATGAAGATATGGCCGCTGTCCCCGCTCACACCATGTGACTGGCTGTCCCGATATGAAGATATAGCCGCTGTCCCCGCTCACACCATGTGACTGGCTGTCCCTATATGAGGATATGGCCGCTGTCCCCGCTCACACCATGTGACTGGCTGTCCCTATATGAGGATATGGCCGCTGTCCCCGCTCACACCATGTGACTGGCTGTCCCTATATGAAGATATGGCCGCTGTCCCCGCTCACACCATGTGACTGGCTGCTCCTTTATGAAGATATAGCCTCTGTCGTCGCTCACCCCATGTGACTGGCTGCTCCTATATGAAGATATGGCCGCTGTCCCCGCTCACACCATGTGACTGGCTGTCCCTATATGAAGATATGGCCTCTGTCCCCGCTCACACCATGTGACTGGCCGCTCCTATATGAAGATATGGCCGCTGTCCCCACTCACACCATGTGACTGGCTGCTCCTATATGAAGATATGGCCGCTGTCCCCGCTCACACCATGTGACTGGCTGCTCCTATATGAAGATATGGCCGCTGTCCCCGCTCACACCATGTGACTGGCTGTCCCTATATGAAGATATGGCCTCTGTCTTCGCTCACCCCATGTGACTGGCTGCTCCTATATGAAGATATGGCCGCTGTCCCCGCTCACACCATGTGACTGGCTGCTCCTATATGAAGATATGGCCGCTGTCCCCGCTCACACCATGTGACTGGCCGCTCCTATATGAAGATATGGCCGCTGTCCCCGCTCACACCATGTGACTGGCCGCTCCTATATGAAGATATGGCCGCTGTCCCCACTCACACCATGTGACTGGCTGCTCCTATATGAAGATATGGCCGCTGTCCCCGCTCACACCATGTGACTGGCTGCTCCTATATGAAGATATGGCCGCTGTCCCCGCTCACACCATGTGACTGGCTGTCCCTATATGAGGATATGGCCGCTGTCCCCGCTCACACCATGTGACTGGCTGCTCCTATATGAGGATATGGCCGCTGTCCCCGCTCACACCGTGTGACTGGCGGCTCCTATATGAAGATATGGCCGCTGTCCCCACTCACCCCATGTGACTGGCTGCTCCTATATGAAGATATGGCCGCTGTCCCCGCTCACACCATGTGACTGGCTGCTCCTATATGAAGATATGGCCGCTGTCCCCGCTCACACCATGTGACTGGCTCCTATATGAAGATATGGCCGCTGTCCCCGCTCACACCATGTGACTGGCCGCTCCTATATGAAGATATGGCCGCTGTCTTCGCTCACACCATGTGACTGGCTGCTCCTATATGAAGATATGGCCGCTGTCCCCGCTCACACCATGTGACTGGCTGCTCCTATATGAAGATATGGCCGCTGTCCTCGCTCACACCATGTGACTGGAAGCTCCTATATGAAGATATGGCCGCTGTCCCCACTCACACCATGTGACTGGCGGCTGCTATATGAAGATATGGCCGCTGTCCCCGCTCACACCATGTGACTGGCTCCTATATGAAGATATGGCCGCTGACCCCGCTCACACCATGTGACTGGCTCCTATATGAAGATATGGCCGCTGTCCCGACTCACACCATGTGACTGGCTGCTCCTATATGAGGATATGGCCGCTGTCCCCGCTCACACCGTGTGACTGGCTGTCCCTATATGAAGATATGGCCGCTGTCCCCACTCACACCATGTGACTGGCTGTCCCTATATGAGGATATGGCCGCTGTCCCCGCTCACACCGTGTGACTGGCTGCTCCTATATGAGGATATGGCCGCTGTCCCCGCTCACACCGTGTGACTGGCTGTCCCTATATGAAGATATGGCCGCTGTCCCCGCTCACACCATGTGACTGGCTGTCCCTATATGAGGATATGGCCGCTGTCCCCGCTCACACCATGTGACTGGCTGCTCCTATATGAAGATATGGCCGCTGTCCCCGCTCACACCATGTGACTGGCTGCTCCTATATGAAGATATGGCCGCTGTCCCCGCTCACACCATGTGACTGGCCGCTCCTATATGAAGATATGGCCGCTGTCCCCACTCATACCATGTGACTGGCTGCTCCTATATGAAGATATGGCCGCTGTCCCCGCTCACAACATGTGACTAGCTGCTCCTATATGAAGATATGGCCGCTGTCCCCACTCACACCATGTGACTGGCTGCTCCAATATGAAGATATGGCCACTGTCCCCGCTCACACCATGTGACTGGCCGCTCCTATATGAAGATATGGCCGCTGTCCCCACTCACACCATGTGACTGGCTGCTCCTATATGAAGATATGGCCGCTGTCCCCGCTCACACCATGTGACTGGCCGCTCCTATATAAAGATATGGCCGCTGTCCCCGCTCACACCATGTGACTGGCTGTCCCGATATGAAGATATAGCCGCTGTCCCCGCTCACACCATGTGACTGGCTGTCCCTATATGAGGATATGGCCGCTGTCCCCGCTCACACCATGTGACTGGCTGCTCCAATATGAAGATATGGCCGCTGTCCCCGCTCACACCATGTGACTGGCCGCTCCTATATGAAGATATGGCCGCTGTCCCCACTCACACCATGTGACTGGCTGCTCCTATATGAAGATATGGCCGCTGTCCCCGCTCACACCATGTGACTGGCCGCTCCTATATGAAGATATGGCCGCTATCCCCGCTCACACCATGTGACTGGCTGCTCCTATATGAAGATATGGCCGCTGTCCCCGCTCACACCATGTGACTGGCTGTCCCGATATGAAGATATAGCCGCTGTCCCCGCTCACACCATGTGACTGGCTGTCCCTATATGAGGATATGGCCGCTGTCCCCGCTCACACCATGTGACTGGCTGCTCCTATATGAGGATATGGCCGCTGTCCCCGCTCACACCATGTGACTGGCTGTCCCTATATGAGGATATGGCCGCTGTCCCCGCTCACACCATGTGACTGGCTGCTCCTATATGAAGATATGGCCGCTGTCCCCGCTCACACCATGTGACTGGCCGCTCCTATATGAAGATATGGCCGCTGTCCCAACTCACACCATGTGACTGGCTGCTCCTATATGAAGATATGGCCGCTGTCCCCGCTCACACCATGTGACTGGCCGCTCCTATATGAAGATATGGCCGCTGTCCCCACTCACACCATGTGACTGGCTGCTCCTATATGAAGATATGGCCGCTGTCCCCGCTCACACCATGTGACTGGCTGTCCCTATATGAAGATATGGCCGCTGTCCCCGCTCACACCATGTGACTGGCTGTCCCTATATGAAGATATGGCCGCTGTCCCCGCTCACACCGTGTGACTGGCGGCTCCTATATGAGGATATGGCCGCTGTCCCCGCTCATACCATGTGACTGGCTGCTCCTATATGAAGATATGGCCGCTGTCCCCGCTCACACCATGTGACTGGCTGCTCCTATATGAAGATATGGCCGCTGTCCCCGCTCACACCATGTGACTGGCTCCTATATGAAGATATGGCCGCTGTCCCCGCTCACACCATGTGACTGGCCGCTCCTATATGAAGATATGGCCGCTGTCTTCGCTCACACCATGTGACTGGCTGCTCCTATATGAAGATATGGCCGCTGTCCCCGCTTACACCATGTGACTGGCTGCTCCTATATGAAGATATGGCCGCTGTCCCCGCTCACACCATGTGACTGGAATCTCCTATATGAAGATATGGCCGCTGTCCCCACTCACACCATGTGACTGGCGGCTGCTATATGAAGATATGGCCGCTGTCCCCGCTCACACCATGTGACTGGCTCCTATATGAAGATATGGCCGCTGTCCCCGCTCACACCATGTGACTGGCTGTCCCGATATGAAGATATAGCCGCTGTCCACGCTCACACCATGTGACTGGCTGTCCCTATATGAGGATATGGCCGCTGTCCCCGCTCACACCATGTGACTGGCTGCTCCTATATGAGGATATGGCCGCTGTCCCCGCTCACACCGTGTGACTGGCTGTCCCTATATGAAGATATGGCCGCTGTCCCCACTCACACCATGTGACTGGCTGTCCCTATATGAGGATATGGCCGCTGTCCCCGCTCACACCGTGTGACTGGCTGCTCCTATATGAGGATATGGCCGCTGTCCCCGCTCACACCGTGTGACTGGCTGTCCCTATATGAAGATATGGCCGCTGTCCCCGCTCACACCATGTGACTGGCTGTCCCTATATGAGGATATGGCCGCTGTCCCCGCTCACACCATGTGACTGGCTGTCCCTATATGAAGATATGGCCGCTGTCCCCGCTCACACCATGTGACTGGCTGCTCCTTTATGAAGATATAGCCTCTGTCGTCGCTCACCCCATGTGACTGGCTGCTCCTATATGAAGATATGGCCGCTGTCCCCGCTCACACCATGTGACTGGCTGTCCCTATATGAAGATATGGCCTCTGTCCCCGCTCACACCATGTGACTGGCCGCTCCTATATGAAGATATGGCCGCTGTCCCCACTCACACCATGTGACTGGCTGCTCCTATATGAAGATATGGCCGCTGTCCCCGCTCACACCATGTGACTGGCTGCTCCTATATGAAGATATGGCCGCTGTCCCCGCTCACACCATGTGACTGGCTGTCCCTATATGAAGATATGGCCTCTGTCTTCGCTCACCCCATGTGACTGGCTGCTCCTATATGAAGATATGGCCGCTGTCCCCGCTCACACCATGTGACTGGCTGCTCCTATATGAAGATATGGCCGCTGTCCCCGCTCACACCATGTGACTGGCCGCTCCTATATGAAGATATGGCCGCTGTCCCCGCTCACACCATGTGACTGGCCGCTCCTATATGAAGATATGGCCGCTGTCCCCACTCACACCATGTGACTGGCTGCTCCTATATGAAGATATGGCCGCTGTCCCCGCTCACACCATGTGACTGGCTGCTCCTATATGAAGATATGGCCGCTGTCCCCGCTCACACCATGTGACTGGCTGTCCCTATATGAGGATATGGCCGCTGTCCCCGCTCACACCGTGTGACTGGCTGTCCCTATATGAAGATATGGCCGCTGTCCCCACTCACACCATGTGACTGGCTGTCCCTATATGAGGATATGGCCGCTGTCCCCGCTCACACCGTGTGACTGGCTGCTCCTATATGAGGATATGGCCGCTGTCCCCGCTCACACCGTGTGACTGGCTGTCCCTATATGAAGATATGGCCGCTGTCCCCGCTCACACCATGTGACTGGCTGTCCCTATATGAGGATATGGCCGCTGTCCCCGCTCACACCATGTGACTGGCTGCTCCTATATGAAGATATGGCCGCTGTCCCCGCTCACACCATGTGACTGGCTGCTCCTATATGAAGATATGGCCGCTGTCCCCGCTCACACCATGTGACTGGCCGCTCCTATATGAAGATATGGCCGCTGTCCCCACTCATACCATGTGACTGGCTGTCCCGATATGAAGATATAGCCGCTGTCCACGCTCACACCATGTGACTGGCTGTCCCTATATGAGGATATGGCCGCTGTCCCCGCTCACACCGTGTGACTGGCTGTCCCTATATGAAGATATGGCCGCTGTCCCCACTCACACCATGTGACTGGCTGTCCCTATATGAGGATATGGCCGCTGTCCCCGCTCACACCGTGTGACTGGCTGTCCCTATATGAAGATATGGCCGCTGTCCCCACTCACACCATGTGACTGGCTGTCCCTATATGAGGATATGGCCGCTGTCCCCGCTCACAACATGTGACTAGCTGCTCCTATATGAAGATATGGCCGCTGTCCACTCACACCATGTGACTGGCTGCTCCAATATGAAGATATGGCCGCTGTCCCCGCTCACACCATGTGACTGGCCGCTCCTATATGAAGATATGGCCGCTGTCCCCACTCACACCATGTGACTGGCTGCTCCTATATGAAGATATGGCCGCTGTCCCCGCTCACACCATGTGACTGGCCGCTCCTATATGAAGATATGGCCGCTGTCCCCGCTCACACCATGTGACTGGCTGTCCCGATATGAAGATATAGCCGCTGTCCCCGCTCACACCATGTGACTGGCTGTCCCTATATGAGGATATGGCCGCTGTCCCCGCTCACACCATGTGACTGGCTGCTCCTATATGAAGATATGGCCGCTGTCCCCGCTCACACCATGTGACTGGCCGCTCCTATATGAAGATATGGCCGCTGTCCCCACTCACACCATGTGACTGGCTGCTCCTATATGAAGATATGGCCGCTGTCCCCGCTCACACCATGTGACTGGCCGCTCCTATATGAAGATATGGCCGCTGTCCCCACTCACACCATGTGACTGGCTGCTCCTATATGAAGATATGGCCGCTGTCCCCGCTCACACCATGTGACTGGCTGTCCCGATATGAAGATATAGCCGCTGTCCCCGCTCACACCATGTGACTGGCTGTCCCTATATGAGGATATGGCCGCTGTCCCCGCTCACACCATGTGACTGGCTGCTCCTATATGAGGATATGGCCGCTGTCCCCGCTCACACCATGTGACTGGCTGTCCCTATATGAGGATATGGCCGCTGTCCCCGCTCACACCATGTGACTGGCTGCTCCTATATGAAGATATGGCCGCTGTCCCCGCTCACACCATGTGACTGGCCGCTCCTATATGAAGATATGGCCGCTGTCCCAACTCACACCATGTGACTGGCTGCTCCTATATGAAGATATGGCCGCTGTCCCCGCTCACACCATATGACTGGCCGCTCCTATATGAAGATATGGCCGCTGTCCCCACTCACACCATGTGACTGGCTGCTCCTATATGAAGATATGGCCGCTGTCCCCGCTCACACCATGTGACTGGCTGTCCCGATATGAAGATATAACCGCTGTCCCCGCTCACACCATGTGACTGGCTGTCCCTATATGAGGATATGGCCGCTGTCCCCGCTCACACCATGTGACTGGCTGCTCCTATATGAAGATATGGCCGCTGTCCCCGCTCACACCATGTGACTGGCCGCTCCTATATGAAGATATGGCCGCTGTCCCCACTCACACCATGTGACTGGCTGCTCCTATATGAAGATATGGCCGCTGTCCCCGCTCACACCATGTGACTGGCCGCTCCTATATGAAGATATGGCCCCTGTCCCCACTCACACCATGTGACTGGCTGCTCCTATATGAAGATATGGCCGCTGTCCCCGCTCACACCATGTGACTGGCTGCTCCTATATGAGGATATGGCCGCTGTCCCCGCTCACACCATGTGACTGGCTGCTCCTATATGAAGATATAGCCGCTGTCCCCGCTCACACCATGTGACTGGCTGCTCCTATATGAGGATATGGCCGCTGTCCCCGCTCACACCGTGTGACTGGCTGTCCCTATATGAAGATATGGCCGCTGTCCCCGCTCACACCATGTGACTGGCTCCTATATGAAGATATGGCCGCTGTCCCCGCTCACACCATGTGACTGGCTGCTCCTATATGAAGATATGGCCTCTGTCCCCGCTCACACCATGTGACTGGCTGCTCCTATATGAAGATATGGCCGCTGTCCCCACTCACACCATGTGACTGGCTGCTCCTATATGAAGATATGGCCGCTGTCCCCGCTCAAACCATGTGACTGGCTGTCCCGATATGAGGATATGGCCGCTGTCCCCGCTCACACCATGTGACTGGCTGCTCCTATATGAGGATATGGCCGCTGTCCCCGCTCACACCATGTGACTGGCTCCTATATGAAGATATGGCCGCTGTGCCCGCTCACACCATGTGACTGGCTCCTATATGAAGATATGGCCGCTGTCCCTGCTCACACCATGTGACTGGCTGCTCCTATATGAAGATATGGCCGCTGTCCCCGCTCACACCATGTGACTGGCCGCTCCTATATGAAGATATGGCCGCTGTGCCCGCTCACACCATGTGACTGGCCGCTCCTATATGAAGATATGGCCGCTGTCCCCGCTCACACCATGTGACTGGCTGTTCCGATATGAAGATATAGCCGCTGTCCCCGCTCACACCATGTGACTGGCTGTCCCTATATGAGGATATGGCCGCTGTCCCCGCTCACACCATGTGACTGGCTGTCCCTATATGAGGATATGGCCGCTGTCCCCGCTCACACCATGTGACTGGCTGTCCCTATATGAAGATATGGCCGCTGTCCCCGCTCACACCATGTGACTGGCTGCTCCTACATGAAGATATGGCCGCTGTCCCCGCTCACACCATGTGACTGGCTGCTCCTTTATGAAGATATAGCCTCTGTCGTCGCTCACCCCATGTGACTGGCTGCTCCTATATGAAGATATGGCCGCTGTCCCCGCTCACACCATGTGACTGGCTGTCCCTATATGAAGATATGGCCGCTGTCCCCGCTCACACCATGTGACTGGCCGCTCCTATATGAAGATATGGCCGCTGTCCCCACTCACACCATGTGACTGGCTGCTCCTATATGAAGATATGGCCGCTGTCCCCGCTCACACCATGTGACTGGCTGCTCCTATATGAAGATATGGCCGCTGTCCCCGCTCACACCATGTGACTGGCTGTCCCTATATGAAGATATGGCCTCTGTCTTCGCTCACCCCATGTGACTGGCTGCTCCTATATGAAGATATGGCCGCTGTCCCCGCTCACACCATGTGACTGGCTGCTCCTATATGAAGATATGGCCGCTGTCCCCGCTCACACCATGTGACTGGCCGCTCCTATATGAAGATATGGCCGCTGTCCCCGCTCACACCATGTGACTGGCCGCTCCTATATGAAGATATGGCCGCTGTCCCCACTCACACCATGTGACTGGCTGCTCCTATATGAAGATATGGCCGCTGTCCCCGCTCACACCATGTGACTGGCTGCTCCTATATGAAGATATGGCCGCTGTCCCCGCTCACACCATGTGACTGGCTGTCCCTATATGAGGATATGGCCGCTGTCCCCGCTCACACCATGTGACTGGCTGCTCCTATATGAGGATATGGCCGCTGTCCCCGCTCACACCGTGTGACTGGCGGCTCCTATATGAAGATATGGCCGCTGTCCCCACTCACCCCATGTGACTGGCTGCTCCTATATGAAGATATGGCCGCTGTCCCCGCTCACACCATGTGACTGGCCGCTCCTATATGAAGATATGGCCGCTGTCTTCGCTCACACCATGTGACTGGCTGCTCCTATATGAAGATATGGCCGCTGTCCCCGCTCACACCATGTGACTGGCTGCTCCTATATGAAGATATGGCCGCTGTCCTCGCTCACACCATGTGACTGGAAGCTCCTATATGAAGATATGGCCGCTGTCCCCACTCACACCATGTGACTGGCGGCTGCTATATGAAGATATGGCCGCTGTCCCCGCTCACACCATGTGACTGGCTCCTATATGAAGATATGGCCGCTGACCCCGCTCACACCATGTGACTGGCTCCTATATGAAGATATGGCCGCTGTCCCCACTCACACCATGTGACTGGCTGCTCCTATATGAGGATATGGCCACTGTCCCCGCTCACACCGTGTGACTGGCTGTCCCTATATGAAGATATGGCCGCTGTCCCCGCTCACACCATGTGACTGGCTGTCCCTATATGAGGATATGGCCGCTGTCCCCGCTCACACCGTGTGACTGGCTGCTCCTATATGAGGATATGGCCGCTGTCCCCGCTCACACCGTGTGACTGGCTGTCCCTATATGAAGATATGGCCGCTGTCCCCGCTCACACCATGTGACTGGCTCCTATATGAAGATATGGCCGCTGTCCCCGCTCACACCATGTGACTGGCTGTCCCGATATGAGGATATGGCCGCTGTCCCCGCTCACACCATGTGACTGGCTGCTCCTATATGAAGATATGGCCGCTGTCCCCGCTCACACCATGTGACTGGCTGCTCCTATATGAAGATATGGCCGCTGTCCCCGCTCACACCATGTGACTGGCTGCTCCTATATGAAGATATGGCCGCTGTCCCCGCTCACACCATGTGACTAGCTGCTCCTATATGAAGATATGGCCGCTGTCCACACTCACACCATGTGACTGGCTGCTCCTATATGAAGATATGGCCGCTGTCCCCGCTCACACCATGTGACTAGCTGCTCCTATATGAAGATATGGCCGCTGTCCCCACTCACACCATGTGACTGGCTGCTCCAGTATGAAGATATGGCCGCTGTCCCCGCTCACACCATGTGACTGGCCGCTCCTATATGAAGATATGGCCGCTGTCCCCACTCACACCATGTGACTGGCTGCTCCTATATGAAGATATGGCCGCTGTCCCCGCTCACACCATGTGACTGGCCGCTCCTATATGAAGATATGGCCGCTGTCCCCGCTCACACCATGTGACTGGCTGTCCCGATATGAAGATATAGCCGCTGTCCCCGCTCACACCATGTGACTGGCTGTCCCTATATGAAGATATGGCCGCTGTCCCCGCTCACACCATGTGACTGGCTGTCCCTATATGAAGATATGGCCGCTGTCCCCGCTCACACCGTGTGACTGGCTGCTCCTATATGAGGATATGGCCGCTGTCCCCACTCACACCGTGTGACTGGCTGTCCCTATATGAAGATATGGCCGCTGTCCCTGCTCACACCATGTGACTGGCTCCTATATGAAGATATGGCCGCTGTCCCCGCTCACACCATGTGACTGGCTGTCCCGATATGAGGATATGGCCGCTGTCCCCGCTCACACCATGTGACTGGCTCCTATATGAAGATATGGCCGCTGTCCCCGCTCACACCATGTGACTGGCTGCTCCTATATGAAGATATGGCCGCTGTCCCCGCTCACACCGTGTGATTGGCTGTCCCTATATGAAGATATGGCCGCTGTCCCCGCTCACACCATGTGACTGGCTCCTATATGAAGATATGGCCGCTGTCCCCGCTCACACCGTGTGACTGGCTGTCCCTATATGAAGATATGGCCGTTGTCCCCGCTCACACCATGTGACTGGCTCCTATATGAAGATATGGCCGCTGTCCCCGCTCACACCATGTGACTGGCTGTCCCTATATGAAGATATGGCCGCTGTCCCCGCTCACACCATGTGACTGGCTGCTCCTATATGAAGATATGTCCGCTGTCCCCGCTCACACCATGTGACTGGCTGCTCCTATATGAAGATATGGCCGCTGTCCCCGCTCACACCATGTGACTGGCCGCTCCTATATGAAGATATGGCCGCTGTCCCCACTCACACCATGTGACTGGCTGCTCCTATATGAAGATATGGCCGCTGTCCCCGCTCACACCATGTGACTGGCTGTCCCGATATGAAGATATAGCCGCTGTCCCCGCTCACACCATGTGACTGGCTGTCCCTATATGAGGATATGGCCGCTGTCCCCGCTCACACCATGTGACTGGCTGCTCCTATATGAAGATATGGCCGCTGTCCCCGCTCACACCATGTGACTGGCCGCTCCTATATGAAGATATGGCCGCTGTCCCCACTCACACCATGTGACTGGCTGCTCCTATATGAAGATATGGCCGCTGTCCCCGCTCACACCATGTGACTGGCTGCTCCTATATGAGGATATGGCCGCTGTCCCCGCTCACACCGTGTGACTGGCTGCTCCTATATGAGGATATGGCCGCTGTCCCCGCTCACACCGTGTGACTGGCTGTCCCTATATGAAGATATGGCCGCTGTCCCCGCTCACACCATGTGACTGGCTCCTATATGAAGATATGGCCGCTGTCCCCGCTCACACCATGTGACTGGCTGCTCCTATATGAAGATATGGCCTCTGTCCCCACTCACACCATGTGACTGGCTGCTCCTATATGAAGATATGGCCGCTGTCCCCACTCACACCATGTGACTGGCTGCTCCTATATGAAGATATGGCCGCTGTCCCCGCTCACACCATGTGACTGGCTGTCCCTATATGAAGATATGGCCGCTGACCCCGCTCACACCATGTGACTGGCTGTCCCGATATGAGGATATGGCCGCTGTCCCCGCTCACACCATGTGACTGGCTGCTCCTATATGAGGATATGGCCGCTGTCCCCGCTCACACCATGTGACTGGCTCCTATATGAAGATATGGCCGCTGTCCTTGCTCACACCATGTGACTGGCGGCTCCTATATGAAGATATGGCCGCTGTGCCCGCTCACACCATGTGACTGGCTCCTATATGAAGATATGGCCGCTGTCCCTGCTCACACCATGTGACTGGCTGCTCCTATATGAAGATATGGCCGCTGTCCCCGCTCACACCATGTGACTGGCCGCTCCTATATGAAGATATGGCCGCTGTGCCCGCTCACACCATGTGACTGGCCGCTCCTATATGAAGATATGGCCGCTGTCCCCGCTCACACCATGTGACTGGCTGTCCCAATATGAAGATATAGCCGCTGTCCCCGCTCACACCATGTGACTGGCTGCTCCTATATGAAGATATGGCCGCTGTCCCCGCTCACACCATGTGACTGGCTGTCCCTATATGAGGATATGGCCGCTGTCCCCGCTCACACCATGTGACTGGCTGCTCCTATATGAGGATATGGCCGCTGTCCCCGCTCACACCATGTGACTGGCTGCTCCTATATGAAGATATGGCCGCTGTCTTCGCTCACACCATGTGACTGGCTGCTCCTATATGAAGATATGGCCGCTGTCCCCGCTCACACCATGTGACTGGCTGTCCCTATATGAAGATATGGCCGCTGTCCCCGCTCACACCATGTGACTGGCTGTCCCTATATGAAGATATGGCCGCTGTCCCCGCTCACACCGTGTGACTGGCGGCTCCTATATGAGGATATGGCCGCTGTCCCCGCTCATACCATGTGACTGGCTGCTCCTATATGAAGATATGGCCGCTGTCCCCGCTCACACCATGTGACTGGCTGCTCCTATATGAAGATATGGCCGCTGTCCCCGCTCACACCATGTGACTGGCTCCTATATGAAGATATGGCCGCTGTCCCCGCTCACACCATGTGACTGGCCGCTCCTATATGAAGATATGGCCGCTGTCTTCGCTCACACCATGTGACTGGCTGCTCCTATATGAAGATATGGCCGCTGTCCCCGCTCACACCATGTGACTGGAAGCTCCTATATGAAGATATGGCCGCTGTCCCCGCTCACACCATGTGACTGGCTGTCCCGATATGAAGATATAGCCGCTGTCCCCGCTCACACCATGTGACTGGCTGTCCCTATATGAGGATATGGCCGCTGTCCCCGCTCACACCATGTGACTGGCTGCTCCTATATGAGGATATGGCCGCTGTCCCCGCTCACACCGTGTGACTGGCTGTCCCTATATGAAGATATGGCCGCTGTCCCCACTCACACCATGTGACTGGCTGTCCCTATATGAGGATATGGCCGCTGTCCCCGCTCACACCGTGTGACTGGCTGCTCCTATATGAGGATATGGCCGCTGTCCCCGCTCACACCGTGTGACTGGCTGTCCCTATATGAAGATATGGCCGCTGTCCCCGCTCACACCATGTGACTGGCTGTCCCTATAAGAGGATATGGCCGCTGTCCCCGCTCACACCATGTGACTGGCTGCTCCTATATGAAGATATGGCCGCTGTCCCCGCTCACACCATGTGACTGGCTGCTCCTATATGAAGATATGGCCGCTGTCCCCGCTCACACCATGTGACTGGCCGCTCCTATATGAAGATATGGCCGCTGTCCCCACTCATACCATGTGACTGGCTGCTCCTATATGAAGATATGGCCGCTGTCCCCGCTCACAACATGTGACTAGCTGCTCCTATATGAAGATATGGCCGCTGTCCCCACTCACACCATGTGACTGGCTGCTCCAATATGAAGATATGGCCGCTGTCCCCGCTCACACCATGTGACTGGCCGCTCCTATATGAAGATATGGCCGCTGTCCCCACTCACACCATGTGACTGGCTGCTCCTATATGAAGATATGGCCGCTGTCCCCGCTCACACCATGTGACTGGCCGCTCCTATATGAAGATATGGCCGCTGTCCCCGCTCACACCATGTGACTGGCTGTCCCGATATGAAGATATAGCCGCTGTCCCCGCTCACACCATGTGACTGGCTGTCCCTATATGAGGATATGGCCGCTGTCCCCGCTCACACCATGTGACTGGCTGCTCCTATATGAAGATATGGCCGCTGTCCCCGCTCACACCATGTGACTGGCCGCTCCTATATGAAGATATGGCCGCTGTCCCCACTCACACCATGTGACTGGCTGCTCCTATATGAAGATATGGCCGCTGTCCCCGCTCACACCATGTGACTGGCCGCTCCTATATGAAGATATGGCCGCTGTCCCCGCTCACACCATGTGACTGGCTGCTCCTATATGAAGATATGGCCGCTGTCCCCGCTCACACCATGTGACTGGCTGTCCCGATATGAAGATATAGCCGCTGTCCCCGCTCACACCATGTGACTGGCTATCCCTATATGAGGATATGGCCGCTGTCCCCGCTCACACCATGTGACTGGCTGCTCCTATATGAGGATATGGCCGCTGTCCCCGCTCACACCATGTGACTGGCTGTCCCTATATGAGGATATGGCCGCTGTCCCCGCTCACACCATGTGACTGGCTGCTCCTATATGAAGATATGGCCGCTGTCCCCGCTCACACCATGTGACTGGCCGCTCCTATATGAAGATATGGCCGCTGTCCCAACTCACACCATGTGACTGGCTGCTCCTATATGAAGATATGGCCGCTGTCCCCGCTCACACCATGTGACTGGCCGCTCCTATATGAAGATATGGCCGCTGTCCCCACTCACACCATGTGACTGGCTGCTCCTATATGAAGATATGGCCGCTGTCCCCGCTCACACCATGTGACTGGCTGTCCCTATATGAAGATATGGCCGCTGTCCCCGCTCACACCATGTGACTGGCTGTCCCTATATGAAGATATGGCCGCTGTCCCCGCTCACACCGTGTGACTGGCGGCTCCTATATGAGGATATGGCCGCTGTCCCCGCTCATACCATGTGACTGGCTGCTCCTATATGAAGATATGGCCGCTGTCCCCGCTCACACCATGTGACTGGCTGCTCCTATATGAAGATATGGCCGCTGTCCCCGCTCACACCATGTGACTGGCTCCTATATGAAGATATGGCCGCTGTCCCCGCTCACACCATGTGACTGGCCGCTCCTATATGAAGATATGGCCGCTGTCTTCGCTCACACCATGTGACTGGCTGCTCCTATATGAAGATATGGCCGCTGTCCCCGCTCACACCATGTGACTGGCTGCTCCTATATGAAGATATGGCCGCTGTCCCCGCTCACACCATGTGACTGGAAGCTCCTATATGAAGATATGGCCGCTGTCCCCACTCACACCATGTGACTGGCGGCTGCTATATGAAGATATGGCCGCTGTCCCCGCTCACACCATGTGACTGGCTCCTATATGAAGATATGGCCGCTGTCCCCGCTCACACCATGTGACTGGCTGTCCCGATATGAAGATATAGCCGCTGTCCCCGCTCACACCATGTGACTGGCTGTCCCTATATGAGGATATGGCCGCTGTCCCCGCTCACACCATGTGACTGGCTGCTCCTATATGAGGATATGGCCGCTGTCCCCGCTCACACCGTGTGACTGGCTGTCCCTATATGAAGATATGGCCGCTGTCCCCACTCACACCATGTGACTGGCTGTCCCTATATGAGGATATGGCCGCTGTCCCCGCTCACACCGTGTGACTGGCTGCTCCTATATGAGGATATGGCCGCTGTCCCCGCACACACCGTGTGACTGGCTGTCCCTATATGAAGATATGGCCGCTGTCCCCGCTCACACCATGTGACTGGCTGTCCCTATATGAGGATATGGCCGCTGTCCCCGCTCACACCATGTGACTGGCTGCTCCTATATGAAGATATGGCCGCTGTCCCCGCTCACACCATGTGACTGGCTGCTCCTATATGAAGATATGGCCGCTGTCCCCGCTCACACCATGTGACTGGCCGCTCCTATATGAAGATATGGCCGCTGTCCCCACTCATACCATGTGACTGGCTGCTCCTATATGAAGATATGGCCGCTGTCCCCGCTCACAACATGTGACTAGCTGCTCCTATATGAAGATATGGCCGCTGTCCCCACTCACACCATGTGACTGGCTGCTCCAATATGAAGATATGGCCGCTGTCCCCGCTCACACCATGTGACTGGCCGCTCCTATATGAAGATATGGCCGCTGTCCCCACTCACACCATGTGACTGGCTGCTCCTATATGAAGATATGGCCGCTGTCCCCGCTCACACCATGTGACTGGCCGCTCCTATATGAAGATATGGCCGCTGTCCCCGCTCACACCATGTGACTGGCTGTCCCGATATGAAGATATAGCCGCTGTCCCCGCTCACACCATGTGACTGGCTGTCCCTATATGAGGATATGGCCGCTGTCCCCGCTCACACCATGTGACTGGCTGCTCCTATATGAAGATATGGCCGCTGTCCCCGCTCACACCATGTGACTGGCCGCTCCTATATGAAGATATGGCCGCTGTCCCAACTCACACCATGTGACTGGCTGCTCCTATATGAAGATATGGCCGCTGTCCCCGCTCACACCATGTGACTGGCCGCTCCTATATGAAGATATGGCCGCTGTCCCCACTCACACCATGTGACTGGCTGCTCCTATATGAAGATATGGCCGCTGTCCCCGCTCACACCATGTGACTGGCTGTCCCTATATGAAGATATGGCCGCTGTCCCCGCTCACACCATGTGACTGGCTGTCCCTATATGAAGATATGGCCGCTGTCCCCGCTCACACCGTGTGACTGGCGGCTCCTATATGAGGATATGGCCGCTGTCCCCGCTCATACCATGTGACTGGCTGCTCCTATATGAAGATATGGCCGCTGTCCCCGCTCACACCATGTGACTGGCTGCTCCTATATGAAGATATGGCCGCTGTCCCCGCTCACACCATGTGACTGGCTCCTATATGAAGATATGGCCGCTGTCCCCGCTCACACCATGTGACTGGCCGCTCCTATATGAAGATATGGCCGCTGTCTTCGCTCACACCATGTGACTGGCTGCTCCTATATGAAGATATGGCCGCTGTCCCCGCTCACACCATGTGACTGGCTGCTCCTATATGAAGATATGGCCGCTGTCCCCGCTCACACCATGTGACTGGAATCTCCTATATGAAGATATGGCCGCTGTCCCCACTCACACCATGTGACTGGCGGCTGCTATATGAAGATATGGCCGCTGTCCCCGCTCACACCATGTGACTGGCTCCTATATGAAGATATGGCCGCTGTCCCCGCTCACACCATGTGACTGGCTGTCCCGATATGAAGATATAGCCGCTGTCCACGCTCACACCATGTGACTGGCTGTCCCTATATGAGGATATGGCCGCTGTCCCCGCTCACACCATGTGACTGGCTGCTCCTATATGAGGATATGGCCGCTGTCCCCGCTCACACCGTGTGACTGGCTGTCCCTATATGAAGATATGGCCGCTGTCCCCACTCACACCATGTGACTGGCTGTCCCTATATGAGGATATGGCCGCTGTCCCCGCTCACACCGTGTGACTGGGTGCTCCTATATGAGGATATGGCCGCTGTCCCCGCTCACACCGTGTGACTGGCTGTCCCTATATGAAGATATGGCCGCTGTCCCCGCTCACACCATGTGACTGGCTGCTCCTATATGAAGATATGGCCGCTGTCCCCGCTCACACCATGTGACTGGCTGCTCCTATATGAAGATATGGCCGCTGTCCCCGCTCACACCATGTGACTGGCCGCTCCTATATGAAGATATGGCTGCTGTCCCCACTCATACCATGTGACTGGCTGCTCCTATATGAAGATATGGCCGCTGTCCCCGCTCACAACATGTGACTAGCTGCTCCTATATGAAGATATGGCCGCTGTCCCCACTCACACCATGTGACTGGCTGCTCCAATATGAAGATATGGCCGCTGTCCCCACTCACACCATGTGACTGGCTGCTCCTATATGAAGATATGGCCGCTGTCCCCGCTCACACCATGTGACTGGCCGCTCCTATATGAAGATATGGCCGCTGTCCCCGCTCACACCATGTGACTGGCTGTCCCGATATGAAGATATAGCCGCTGTCCCCGCTCACACCATGTGACTGGCTGTCCCTATATGAGGATATGGCCGCTGTCCCCGCTCACACCATGTGACTGGCTGCTCCTATATGAAGATATGGCCGCTGTCCCCGCTCACACCATGTGACTGGCCGCTCCTATATGAAGATATGGCCGCTGTCCCCGCTCACACCATGTGACTGGCTGCTCCTATATGAAGATATGGCCGCTGTCCCCGCTCACACCATGTGACTGGCTGCTCCAATATGAAGATATGGCCGCTGTCCCCGCTCACACCATGTGACTGGCTGTCCCGATATGAAGATATAGCCGCTGTCCCCGCTCACACCATGTGACTGGCTGTCCCTATATGAGGATATGGCCGCTGTCCCCGCTCACACCATGTGACTGGCTGCTCCTATATGAAGATATGGCCGCTGTCCCCGCTCACACCATGTGACTGGCCGCTCCTATATGAAGATATGGCCGCTGTCCCCACTCACACCATGTGACTGGCTGCTCCTATATGAAGATATGGCCGCTGTCCCCGCTCACACCATGTGACTGGCCGCTCCTATATGAAGATATGGCCGCTGTCCCCGCTCACACCATGTGACTGGCTGCTCCTATATGAAGATATGGCCGCTGTCCCCGCTCACACCATGTGACTGGCTGTCCCTATATGAGGATATGGCCGCTGTCCCCGCTCACACCATGTGACTGGCTGCTCCTATATGAAGATATGGCCGCTGTCCCCGCTCACACCATGTGACTGGCCGCTCCTATATGAAGATATGGCCGCTGTCCCCACTCACACCATGTGACTGGCTGCTCCTATATGAAGATATGGCCGCTGTCCCCGCTCACACCATGTGACTGGCCGCTCCTATATGAAGATATGGCCGCTGTCCCCGCTCACACCATGTGACTGGCTGCTCCTATATGAAGATATGGCCGCTGTCCCCGCTCACACCATGTGACTGGCTGTCCCGATATGAAGATATAGCCGCTGTCCCCGCTCACACCATGTGACTGGCTGCTCCTATATGAGGATATGGCCGCTGTCCCCGCTCACACCATGTGACTGGCTGTCCCTATATGAGGATATGGCCGCTGTCCCCGCTCACACCATGTGACTGGCTGCTCCTATATGAAGATATGGCCGCTGTCCCCGCTCACACCATGTGACTGGCCGCTCCTATATGAAGATATGGCCGCTGTCCCAACTCACACCATGTGACTGGCTGCTCCTATATGAAGATATGGCCGCTGTCCCCGCTCACACCATGTGACTGGCCGCTCCTATATGAAGATATGGCCGCTGTCCCCACTCACACCATGTGACTGGCTGCTCCTATATGAAGATATGGCCGCTGTCCCCGCTCACACCATGTGACTGGCTGTCCCTATATGAAGATATGGCCGCTGTCCCCGCTCACACCATGTGACTGGCTGTCCCTATATGAAGATATGGCCGCTGTCCCCGCTCACACCGTGTGACTGGCGGCTCCTATATGAGGATATGGCCGCTGTCCCCGCTCATACCATGTGACTGGCTGCTCCTATATGAAGATATGGCCGCTGTCCCCGCTCACACCATGTGACTGGCTGCTCCTATATGAAGATATGGCCGCTGTCCCCGCTCACACCATGTGACTGGCTCCTATATGAAGATATGGCCGCTGTCCCCGCTCACACCATGTGACTGGCCGCTCCTATATGAAGATATGGCCGCTGTCTTCGCTCACACCATGTGACTGGCTGCTCCTATATGAAGATATGGCCGCTGTCCCCGCTCACACCATGTGACTGGCTGCTCCTATATGAAGATATGGCCGCTGTCCCCGCTCACACCATGTGACTGGAAGCTCCTATATGAAGATATGGCCGCTGTCCCCACTCACACCATGTGACTGGCGGCTGCTATATGAAGATATGGCCGCTGTCCCCGCTCAAACCATGTGACTGGCTCCTATATGAAGATATGGCCGCTGTCCCCGCTCACACCATGTGACTGGCTGTCCCGATATGAAGATATAGCCGCTGTCCCCGCTCACACCATGTGACTGGCTGTCCCTATATGAGGATATGGCCGCTGTCCCCGCTCACACCATGTGACTGGCTGCTCCTATATGAGGATATGGCCGCTGTCCCCGCTCACACCGTGTGACTGGCTGTCCCTATATGAAGATATGGCCGCTGTCCCCACTCACACCATGTGACTGGCTGTCCCTATATGAGGATATGGCCGCTGTCCCCGCTCACACCGTGTGACTGGCTGCTCCTATATGAGGATATGGCCGCTGTCCCCGCACACACCGTGTGACTGGCTGTCCCTATATGAAGATATGGCCGCTGTCCCCGCTCACACCATGTGACTGGCTGTCCCTATATGAGGATATGGCCGCTGTCCCCGCTCACACCATGTGACTGGCTGCTCCTATATGAAGATATGGCCGCTGTCCCCGCTCACACCATGTGACTGGCTGCTCCTATATGAAGATATGGCCGCTGTCCCCGCTCACACCATGTGACTGGCCGCTCCTATATGAAGATATGGCCGCTGTCCCCACTCATACCATGTGACTGGCTGCTCCTATATGAAGATATGGCCGCTGTCCCCGCTCACAACATGTGACTAGCTGCTCCTATATGAAGATATGGCCGCTGTCCCCACTCACACCATGTGACTGGCTGCTCCAATATGAAGATATGGCCGCTGTCCCCGCTCACACCATGTGACTGGCCGCTCCTATATGAAGATATGGCCGCTGTCCCCACTCACACCATGTGACTGGCTGCTCCTATATGAAGATATGGCCGCTGTCCCCGCTCACACCATGTGACTGGCCGCTCCTATATGAAGATATGGCCGCTGTCCCCGCTCACACCATGTGACTGGCTGTCCCGATATGAAGATATAGCCGCTGTCCCCGCTCACACCATGTGACTGGCTGTCCCTATATGAGGATATGGCCGCTGTCCCCGCTCACACCATGTGACTGGCTGCTCCTATATGAAGATATGGCCGCTGTCCCCGCTCACACCATGTGACTGGCCGCTCCTATATGAAGATATGGCCGCTGTCCCAACTCACACCATGTGACTGGCTGCTCCTATATGAAGATATGGCCGCTGTCCCCGCTCACACCATGTGACTGGCCGCTCCTATATGAAGATATGGCCGCTGTCCCCACTCACACCATGTGACTGGCTGCTCCTATATGAAGATATGGCCGCTGTCCCCGCTCACACCATGTGACTGGCTGTCCCTATATGAAGATATGGCCGCTGTCCCCGCTCACACCATGTGACTGGCTGTCCCTATATGAAGATATGGCCGCTGTCCCCGCTCACACCGTGTGACTGGCGGCTCCTATATGAGGATATGGCCGCTGTCCCCGCTCATACCATGTGACTGGCTGCTCCTATATGAAGATATGGCCGCTGTCCCCGCTCACACCATGTGACTGGCTGCTCCTATATGAAGATATGGCCGCTGTCCCCGCTCACACCATGTGACTGGCTCCTATATGAAGATATGGCCGCTGTCCCCGCTCACACCATGTGACTGGCCGCTCCTATATGAAGATATGGCCGCTGTCTTCGCTCACACCATGTGACTGGCTGCTCCTATATGAAGATATGGCCGCTGTCCCCGCTCACACCATGTGACTGGCTGCTCCTATATGAAGATATGGCCGCTGTCCCCGCTCACACCATGTGACTGGAATCTCCTATATGAAGATATGGCCGCTGTCCCCACTCACACCATGTGACTGGCGGCTGCTATATGAAGATATGGCCGCTGTCCCCGCTCACACCATGTGACTGGCTCCTATATGAAGATATGGCCGCTGTCCCCGCTCACACCATGTGACTGGCTGTCCCGATATGAAGATATAGCCGCTGTCCACGCTCACACCATGTGACTGGCTGTCCCTATATGAGGATATGGCCGCTGTCCCCGCTCACACCATGTGACTGGCTGCTCCTATATGAGGATATGGCCGCTGTCCCCGCTCACACCGTGTGACTGGCTGTCCCTATATGAAGATATGGCCGCTGTCCCCACTCACACCATGTGACTGGCTGTCCCTATATGAGGATATGGCCGCTGTCCCCGCTCACACCGTGTGACTGGCTGCTCCTATATGAGGATATGGCCGCTGTCCCCGCTCACACCGTGTGACTGGCTGTCCCTATATGAAGATATGGCCGCTGTCCCCGCTCACACCATGTGACTGGCTGTCCCTATATGAGGATATGGCCGCTGTCCCCGCTCACACCATGTGACTGGCTGCTCCTATATGAAGATATGGCCGCTGTCCCCGCTCACACCATGTGACTGGCTGCTCCTATATGAAGATATGGCCGCTGTCCCCGCTCACACCATGTGACTGGCCGCTCCTATATGAAGATATGGCTGCTGTCCCCACTCATACCATGTGACTGGCTGCTCCTATATGAAGATATGGCCGCTGTCCCCGCTCACAACATGTGACTAGCTGCTCCTATATGAAGATATGGCCGCTGTCCCCACTCACACCATGTGACTGGCTGCTCCAATATGAAGATATGGCCGCTGTCCCCACTCACACCATGTGACTGGCTGCTCCTATATGAAGATATGGCCGCTGTCCCCGCTCACACCATGTGACTGGCCGCTCCTATATGAAGATATGGCCGCTGTCCCCGCTCACACCATGTGACTGGCTGTCCCGATATGAAGATATAGCCGCTGTCCCCGCTCACACCATGTGACTGGCTGTCCCTATATGAGGATATGGCCGCTGTCCCCGCTCACACCATGTGACTGGCTGCTCCTATATGAAGATATGGCCGCTGTCCCCGCTCACACCATGTGACTGGCCGCTCCTATATGAAGATATGGCCGCTGTCCCCACTCACACCATGTGACTGGCTGCTCCTATATGAAGATATGGCCGCTGTCCCCGCTCACACCATGTGACTGGCCGCTCCTATATGAAGATATGGCCGCTGTCCTCACTCACACCATGTGACTGGCTGCTCCTATATGAAGATATGGCCGCTGTCCCCGCTCACACCATGTGACTGGCTGTCCCGATATGAAGATATAGCCGCTGTCCCCGCTCACACCATGTGACTGGCTGTCCCTATATGAGGATATGGCCGCTGTCCCCGCTCACACCATGTGACTGGCTGCTCCTATATGAGGATATGGCCGCTGTCCCCGCTCACACCATGTGACTGGCTGTCCCTATATGAGGATATGGCCGCTGTCCCCGCTCACACCATGTGACTGGCTGCTCCTATATGAAGATATGGCCGCTGTCCCCGCTCACACCATGTGACTGGCCGCTCCTATATGAAGATATGGCCGCTGTCCCAACTCACACCATGTGACTGGCTGCTCCTATATGAAGATATGGCCGCTGTCCCCGCTCACACCATATGACTGGCCGCTCCTATATGAAGATATGGCCGCTGTCCCCACTCACACCATGTGACTGGCTGCTCCTATATGAAGATATGGCCGCTGTCCCCGCTCACACCATGTGACTGGCTGTCCCGATATGAAGATATACCGCTGTCCCCGCTCACACCATGTGACTGGCTGTCCCTATATGAGGATATGGCCGCTGTCCCCGCTCACACCATGTGACTGGCTGCTCCTATATGAAGATATGGCCGCTGTCCCCGCTCACACCATGTGACTGGCTGCTCCTATATGAAGATATGGCCGCTGTCCCCGCTCACACCATGTGACTGGCTGTCCCGATATGAAGATATACCGCTGTCCCCGCTCACACCATGTGACTGGCTGTCCCTATATGAGGATATGGCCGCTGTCCCCGCTCACACCATGTGACTGGCTGCTCCTATATGAAGATATGGCCGCTGTCCCCGCTCACACCATGTGACTGGCCGCTCCTATATGAAGATATGGCCGCTGTCCCCACTCACACCATGTGACTGGCTGCTCCTATATGAAGATATGGCCGCTGTCCCCGCTCACACCATGTGACTGGCCGCTCCTATATGAAGATATGGCCCCTGTCCCCACTCACACCATGTGACTGGCTGCTCCTATATGAAGATATGGCCGCTGTCCCCGCTCACACCATGTGACTGGCTGCTCCTATATGAGGATATGGCCGCTGTCCCCGCTCACACCATGTGACTGGCTGCTCCTATATGAAGATATGGCCGCTGTCCCCGCTCACACCATGTGACTGGCTGCTCCTATATGAGGATATGGCCGCTGTCCCCGCTCACACCGTGTGACTGGCTGTCCCTATATGAAGATATGGCCGCTGTCCCCGCTCACACCATGTGACTGGCTCCTATATGAAGATATGGCCGCTGTCCCCGCTCACACCATGTGACTGGCTGCTCCTATATGAAGATATGGCCTCTGTCCCCGCTCACACCATGTGACTGGCTGCTCCTATATGAAGATATGGCCGCTGTCCCCACTCACACCATGTGACTGGCTGCTCCTATATGAAGATATGGCCGCTGTCCCCGCTCACACCATGTGACTGGCTGTCCCGATATGAGGATATGGCCGCTGTCCCCGCTCACACCATGTGACTGGCTGCTCCTATATGAGGATATGGCCGCTGTCCCCGCTCACACCATGTGACTGGCTCCTATATGAAGATATGGCCGCTGTGCCCGCTCACACCATGTGACTGGCTCCTATATGAAGATATGGCCGCTGTCCCTGCTCACACCATGTGACTGGCTGCTCCTATATGAAGATATGGCCGCTGTCCCCGCTCACACCATGTGACTGGCCGCTCCTATATGAAGATATGGCCGCTGTGCCCGCTCACACCATGTGACTGGCCGCTCCTATATGAAGATATGGCCGCTGTCCCCGCTCACACCATGTGACTGGCTGTCCCGATATGAAGATATAGCCGCTGTCCCCGCTAACACCATGTGACTGGCTGTCCCTATATGAGGATATGGCCGCTGTCCCCGCTCACACCATGTGACTTGCTGTCCCTATATGAGGATATGGCCGCTGTCCCCGCTCACACCATGTGACTGGCTGTCCCTATATGAAGATATGGCCGCTGTCCCCGCTCACACCATGTGACTGGCTGCTCCTACATGAAGATATGGCCGCTGTCCCCGCTCACACCATGTGACTGGCTGCTCCTTTATGAAGATATAGCCTCTGTCGTCGCTCACCCCATGTGACTGGCTGCTCCTATATGAAGATATGGCCGCTGTCCCCGCTCACACCATGTGACTGGCTGTCCCTATATGAAGATATGGCCGCTGTCCCCGCTCACACCATGTGACTGGCCGCTCCTATATGAAGATATGGCCGCTGTCCCCACTCACACCATGTGACTGGCTGCTCCTATATGAAGATATGGCCGCTGTCCCCGCTCACACCATGTGACTGGCTGCTCCTATATGAAGATATGGCCGCTGTCCCCGCTCACACCATGTGACTGGCCGCTCCTATATGAAGATATGGCCGCTGTCCCCGCTCACACCATGTGACTGGCCGCTCCTATATGAAGATATGGCCGCTGTCCCCACTCACACCATGTGACTGGCTGCTCCTATATGAAGATATGGCCGCTGTCCCCGCTCACACCATGTGACTGGCTGCTCCTATATGAAGATATGGCCGCTGTCCCCGCTCACACCATGTGACTGGCTGTCCCTATATGAGGATATGGCCGCTGTCCCCGCTCACACCATGTGACTGGCTGCTCCTATTTGAGGATATGGCCGCTGTCCCCGCTCACACCGTGTGACTGGCGGCTCCTATATGAAGATATGGCCGCTGTCCCCACTCACCCCATGTGACTGGCTGCTCCTATATGAAGATATGGCCGCTGTCCCCGCTCACACCATGTGACTGGCCGCTCCTATATGAAGATATGGCCGCTGTCTTCGCTCACACCATGTGACTGGCTGCTCCTATATGAAGATATGGCCGCTGTCCCCGCTCACACCATGTGACTGGCTGCTCCTATATGAAGATATGGCCGCTGTCCTCGCTCACACCATGTGACTGGAAGCTCCTATATGAAGATATGGCCGCTGTCCCCACTCACACCATGTGACTGGCGGCTGCTATATGAAGATATGGCCGCTGTCCCCGCTCACACCATGTGACTGGCTCCTATATGAAGATATGGCCGCTGACCCCGCTCACACCATGTGACTGGCTCCTATATGAAGATATGGCCGCTGTCCCCACTCACACCATGTGACTGGCTGCTCCTATATGAGGATATGGCCACTGTCCCCGCTCACACCGTGTGACTGGCTGTCCCTATATGAAGATATGGCCGCTGTCCCCGCTCACACCATGTGACTGGCTGTCCCTATATGAGGATATGGCCGCTGTCCCCGCTCACACCGTGTGACTGGCTGCTCCTATATGAGGATATGGCCGCTGTCCCCGCTCACACCGTGTGACTGGCTGTCCCTATATGAAGATATGGCCGCTGTCCCCGCTCACACCATGTGACTGGCTCCTATATGAAGATATGGCCGCTGTCCCCGCTCACACCATGTGACTGGCTGTCCCGATATGAGGATATGGCCGCTGTCCCCGCTCACACCATGTGACTGGCTGCTCCTATATGAAGATATGGCCGCTGTCCCCGCTCACACCATGTGACTGGCTGCTCCTATATGAAGATATGGCCGCTGTCCCTGCTCACACCATGTGACTGGCTGCTCCTATATGAAGATATGGCCGCTGTCCCCGCTCACACCATGTGACTAGCTGCTCCTATATGAAGATATGGCCGCTGTCCCCACTCACACCATGTGACTGGCTGCTCCTATATGAAGATATGGCCGCTGTCCCCGCTCACACCATGTGACTAGCTGCTCCTATATGAAGATATGGCCGCTGTCCCCACTCACACCATGTGACTGGCTGCTCCAATATGAAGATATGGCCGCTGTCCCCGCTCACACCATGTGACTGGCCGCTCCTATATGAAGATATGGCCGCTGTCCCCACTCACACCATGTGACTGGCTGCTCCTATATGAAGATATGGCCGCTGTCCCCGCTCACACCATGTGACTGGCCGCTCCTATATGAAGATATGGCCGCTGTCCCCGCTCACACCATGTGACTGGCTGTCCCGATATGAAGATATAGCCGCTGTCCCCGCTCACACCATGTGACTGGCTGTCCCTATATGAAGATATGGCCGCTGTCCCCGCTCACACCATGTGACTGGCTGTCCCTATATGAAGATATGGCCGCTGTCCCCGCTCACACCGTGTGACTGGCTGCTCCTATATGAGGATATGGCCGCTGTCCCCACTCACACCGTGTGACTGGCTGTCCCTATATGAAGATATGGCCGCTGTCCCTGCTCACACCATGTGACTGGCTCCTATATGAAGATATGGCCGCTGTCCCCGCTCACACCATGTGACTGGCTGTCCCGATATGAGGATATGGCCGCTGTCCCCGCTCACACCATGTGACTGGCTCCTATATGAAGATATGGCCGCTGTCCCCGCTCACACCATGTGACTGGCTGCTCCTATATGAAGATATGGCCGCTGTCCCCGCTCACACCGTGTGATTGGCTGTCCCTATATGAAGATATGGCCGCTGTCCCCGCTCACACCATGTGACTGGCTCCTATATGAAGATATGGCCGCTGTCCCCGCTCACACCGTGTGACTGGCTGTCCCTATATGAAGATATGGCCGTTGTCCCCGCTCACACCATGTGACTGGCTCCTATATGAAGATATGGCCGCTGTCCCCGCTCACACCATGTGACTGGCCGCTCCTATATGAAGATATGGCCGCTGTCCCCACTCACACCATGTGACTGGCTGCTCCTATATGAAGATATGGCCGCTGTCCCCGCTCACACCATGTGACTGGCTGTCCCGATATGAAGATATAGCCGCTGTCCCCGCTCACACCATGTGACTGGCTGTCCCTATATGAGGATATGGCCGCTGTCCCCGCTCACACCATGTGACTGGCTGCTCCTATATGAAGATATGGCCGCTGTCCCCGCTCACACCATGTGACTGGCCGCTCCTATATGAAGATATGGCCGCTGTCCCCACTCACACCATGTGACTGGCTGCTCCTATATGAAGATATGGCCGCTGTCCCCGCTCACACCATGTGACTGGCTGCTCCTATATGAGGATATGGCCGCTGTCCCCACTCACACCATGTGACTGGCTGCTCCTATATGAAGATATGGCCGCTGTCCCCGCTCACACCATGTGACTGGCTGCTCCTATATGAAGATATGGCCGCTGTCCCCACTCACACCATGTGACTGGCTGCTCCTATATGAAGATATGGCCGCTGTCCCCACTCACACCATGTGACTGGCTGCTCCTATATGAAGATATGGCCGCTGTCCCCGCTCACACCATGTGACTGGCTGTCCCTATATGAAGATATGGCCGCTGACCCCGCTCACACCATGTGACTGGCTGTCCCGATATGAGGATATGGCCGCTGTCCCCACTCACACCATGTGACTGGCTGCTCCTATATGAGGATATGGCCGCTGTCCCCGCTCACACCATGTGACTGGCTCCTATATGAAGATATGGCCGCTGTCCTTGCTCACACCATGTGACTGGCGGCTCCTATATGAAGATATGGCCGCTGTGCCCGCTCACACCATGTGACTGGCTCCTATATGAAGATATGGCCGCTGTCCCCGCTCACACCATGTGACTGGCTGCTCCTATATGAAGATATGGCCGCTGTCCCCGCTCACACCATGTGACTGGCCGCTCCTATATGAAGATATGGCCGCTGTGCCCGCTCACACCATGTGACTGGCCGCTCCTATATGAAGATATGGCCGCTGTCCCCGCTCACACCATGTGACTGGCTGTCCCGATATGAAGATATAGCCGCTGTCCCCGCTCACACCATGTGACTGGCGGCTCCTATATGAAGATATGGCCGCTGTCCCTGCTCACACCATGTGACTGGCCGCTCCTATATGAAGATATGGCCGCTGTCCCCGCTCACACCATGTGACTGGCTGCTCCTATATGAAGATATGGCCGCTGTCCCCGCTCACACCATGTGACTGGCTGCTCCTATATGAAGATATGGCCGCTGTCCCCGCTCACACCATGTGACTGGCTGTCCCTATATGAGGATATGGCCGCTGTGCCCGCGGTTTGCTCAGGCCGTGTGACTATTGATTCCTGCATTAGAGGATATAGATAGAGAGTATTGATCTGTAATGAGGGCTATTAATAATGCGCCGCTATCTCTGACTCCTCATCTCCCTATAATTCCAGCCTCTATAGTGCGCGATTACTGCGTCCGTCTGTAGCGAGGATGATGGGAGTCGTAAAAGGGGAGAGCGGCGGGGCCCCGGGTGTACGTGTCACTGCTGTATATCAGAGGAGAGGGGCCCCGGGTGTACGTGTCATTGCTGTATATCAGAGGAGAGGGGCCCTGGGTGTACGTGTCACTGCTGTATATCAGAGGAGAGGGCCCCGGGTATACGTGTCACTGCTGTATATCAGAGGAGAGGGGCCCGGGTGTACGTGTCACTGCTGTATATCAGAGGAGAGGGGCCCGGGTATACGCGTCACTGCAGTATATCAGAGGAGAGGGGCCCGGGTGTACGTGTCACTGCTGTATATCAGAGGAGAGGGGCCCGAGTGTACGTGTCACTGCTGTATATCAGAGGAGAGGGCCCCGGGTATACGTGTCACTGCTGTATATCAGAGGAGAGGGGCCCTGGGTGTACGTGTCACTGCTGTATATCAGAGGAGAGGGGCCCGGGTATACGTGTCACTGCTGTATATCAGAGGAGAGGGGCCCGGGTATATGTGTCACTGCTGTATATCAGAGGAGAGGGCCCCGGGTATATGTGTCACTGCTGTATATCAGAGGAGAGGGGCCCGGGTATACGTGTCACTGCTGTATATCAGAGGAGAGGGGCCCGGGTGTACGTGTCACTGCTGTATATCAGAGGAGAGGGGCCCTGGGTGTACGTGTCACTGCTGTATATCAGAGGAGAGGGGCCCGGGTATATGTGTCACTGCTGTATATCAGAGGAGAGGGGCCCCGGGTGTACGTGTCACTGCTGTATATCAGAGGAGAGGGGCCCCGGGTGTACGTGTCACTGCTGTATATCAGAGGAGAGGGGCCCGGGTGTACGTGTCACTGCTGTATATCAGAGGAGAGGGGCCCGGGTATACGTGTCACTGCTGTATATCAGAGGAGAGGGGCCCCGGGTATATGTGTCACTGCTGTATATCAGAGGAGAGAGGCCCCGGGTATACGTGTCACTGCTGTATATCAGAGGAGAGGGGCCCGGGTGTATGTGTCACTGCTGTATATCAGAGGAGAGAGGCCCCGGGTATACGTGTCACTGCTGTATATCAGAGGAGAGAGGCCCCGGGTGTACGTGTCACTGCTGTATATCAGAGGAGAGGGGCCCCGGGTATACGTGTCACTGCAGTATATCAGAGGAGAGGGGCCCCGGGTATACGTGTCACTGCTGTATATCAGAGGAGAGGGGCCCTGGGTGTACGTGTCACTGCTGTATATCAGAGGAGAGGGGCCCGGGTATACGTGTCACTGCTGTATATCAGAGGAGAGGGCCCCGGGTGTACGTGTTACTGCTGTATATCAGAGGAGAGGGGCCCCGGGTGTACGTGTCACTGCTGTATATCAGAGGAGAGGGGCCCGGGTATACGTGTCACTGCTGTATATCAGAGGAGAGGGGCCCCGGGTGTACGTGTCACTGCTGTATATCAGAGGAGAGGGGCCCTGGGTGTACGTGTCACTGCTGTATATCAGAGGAGAGGGGCCCGGGTGTACGTGTCGCTGCTGTATATCAGAGGAGAGGGGCCCGGGTATACGAGTCACTGCTGTATATCAGAGGAGAGGGGCCCCGGGTATACGAGTCACTGCTGTATATCAGAGGAGAGGGGCCCCGGGTGTATGTGTCACTGCTGTATATCAGAGGAGAGGGGCCCGGGTATATGTGTCACTGCTGTATATCAGAGGAGAGGGGCCCCGGGTGTACGTGTCACTGCTGTATATCAGAGGAGAGGGGCCCTGGGTGTACGTGTCACTGCTGTATATCAGAGGAGAGGGGCCCGGGTATACGTGTCACTGCTGTATATCAGAGGAGAGGGGCCCCGGGTATACGTGTCACTGCTGTATATCAGAGGAGAGAGGCCCCGGGTATACCTGTCACTGCTGTATATCAGAGGAGAGGGGCCCGGGTATACGTGTCACTGCTGTATATCAGAGGAGAGGGGCCCCGGGTGTACGTGTCACTGCTGTATATCAGAGGAGAGGGGCCCTGGGTGTACGTGTCACTGCTGTATATCAGAGGAGAGGGGCCCCGGGTGTACGTGTCACTGCTGTATATCAGAGGAGAGGGGCCCCGGGTATACGTGTCACTGCTGTATATCAGAGGAGAGGGGCCCGGGTATACGTGTCACTGCTGTATATCAGAGGAGAGGGGCCCTGGGTGTACGTGTCACTGCTGTATATCAGAGGAGAGGGGCCCGGGTATACGTGTCACTGCTGTATATCAGAGGAGAGGGCCCCGGGTGTACGTGTCACTGCTGTATATCAGAGGAGAGGGGCCCTGGGTGTACGTGTCATTGCTGTATATCAGAGGAGAGGGGCCCCGGGTATACGTGTCACTGCTGTATATCAGAGGAGAGGGCCCCGGGTATACGTGTCACTGCTGTATATCAGAGGAGAGGGGCCCTGGGTGTACGTGTCACTGCTGTATATCAGAGGAGAGGGGCCCGGGTATACGTGTCACTGCTGTATATCAGAGGAGAGGGGCCCCGGGTGTACGTGTCACTGCTGTATATCAGAGGAGAGGGGCCCCGGGTATACGTGTCACTGCTGTATATCAGAAGAGAGGGGCCCGGGTATACGTGTCACTGCTGTATATCAGAGAAGAGGGGCCCCGGGTGTACGTGTCACTGCTGTATATCAGAGGAAAGGGGCCCGGGTATACGTGTCACTGCTGTATATCAGAGGAGAGAGGCCCGGGTATACGTGTCACTGCTGTATATCAGAGGAGAGGGGCCCCGGGTATACGTGTCACTGCTGTATATCAGAGGAGAGGGGCCCTGGGTGTACGTGTCACTGCTGTATATCAGAGGAGAGGGGCCCCGGGTGTACGTGTCACTGCTGTATATCAGAGGAGAGGGGCCCCGGGTGTACGTGTCACTGCTGTATATCAGAGGAGAGGGGCCCGGGTATACGTGTCACTGCTGTATATCAGAGGAGAGGGGCCCGGGTATACGTGTCACTGCTGTATATCAGAGGAGAGGGGCCCCGGGTATACGTGTCACTGCTGTATATCAGAGGAGAGGGGCCCGGGTATATGTGTCACTGCTGTATATTAGAGGAGAGGGCCCCGGGTATATGTGTCACTGCTGTATATCAGAGGAGAGAGGCCCTGAGTATATGTGTCACTGCTGTATATCAGAGGAGAGGGGCCCGGGTGTACGTGTCACTGCTGTATATCAGAGGAGAGGGGCCCGGGTATACGTGTCACTGCTGTATATCAGAGGAGAGGGGCCCCGGGTATACGTGTCACTGCTGTATATCAGAGGAGAGAGGCCCCGGGTATACGTGTCACTGCTGTATATCAGAGGAGAGGGGCCCCGGGTATACGTGTCACTGCTGTATATCAGAGGAGAGGGGCCCCGGGTGTACGTGTCACTGCTGTATATCAGAGGAGAGGGGCCCCGGGTATACGTGTCACTGCTGTATATCAGAGGAGAGGGGCCCTGGGTGTACGTGTCACTGCTGTATATCAGAGGAGAGGGGCCCGGGTATACGTGTCACTGCTGTATATCAGAGGAGAGGGGCCCGGGTATACGTGTCACTGCTGTATATCAGAGGAGAGGGGCCCGGGTATACGTGTCACTGCTGTATATCAGAGGAGAGGGGCCCGGGTGTATGTGTCACTGCTGTATATCAGAGGAGAGGGGCCCGGGTATACGTGTCACTGCTGTATATCAGAGGAGAGGGGCCCGAGTGTACGTGTCACTGCTGTATATCAGAGGAGAGGGCCCCGGGTGTACGTGTCACTGCTGTATATCAGAGGAGAGGGGCCCGGGTATACGTGTCACTGCTGTATATCAGAGGAGAGGGGCCCGGGTGTACGTGTCACTGCTGTATATCAGAGGAGAGGGCCCCGGGTATACGTGTCACTGCTGTATATCAGAGGAGAGGGGCCCGGGTATACGTGTCACTGCTGTATATCAGAGGAGAGGGGCCCGGGTATACGTGTCACTGCTGTATATCAGAAGAGAGGGGCCCGAGTGTACGTGTCACTGCTGTATATCAGAGGAGAGGGCCCCGGGTATACGTGTCACTGCTGTATATCAGAGGAGAGGGGCCCGGGTATACGTGTCACTGCTGTATATCAGAGGAGAGGGGCCCGGGTATACGTGTCCCTGCTGTATATCAGAGGAGAGGGGCCCGGGTGTATGTGTCACTGCTGTATATCAGAGGAGAGGGGCCCGAGTGTACGTGTCACTGCTGTATATCAGAGGAGAGGGGCCCGGGTATACGTGTCACTGCTGTATATCAGAGGAGAGGGCCCCGGGTATACGTGTCACTGCTGTATATCAGAGGAGAGGGGCCCGGGTATACGTGTCACTGCTGTATATCAGAGGAGAGGGGCCCGGGTATACGTGTCCCTGCTGTATATCAGAGGAGAGGGGCCCGAGTGTACGTGTCACTGCTGTATATCAGAGGAGAGGGGCCCGGGTATACGTGTCACTGCTGTATATCAGAGGAGAGGGGCCCGAGTGTACGTGTCACTGCTGTATATCAGAGGAGAGGGCCCCGGGTATACGTGTCACTGCTGTATATCAGAGGAGAGGGGCCCGGGTATACGTGTCACTGCTGTATATCAGAGGAGAGGGGCCCGGGTATACGTGTCACTGCTGTATATCAGAGGAGAGGGGCCCGGGTATACGTGTCACTGCTGTATATCAGAGGAGAGGGGCCCTGGGTGTACGTGTCACTGCTGTATATCAGAGGAGAGGGGCCCCGGGTGTACGTGTCACTGCTGTATATCAGAGGAGAGGGGCCCGGGTGTACGTGTCACTGCTGTATATCAGAGGAGAGGGGCCCGGGTATACGTGTCACTGCTGTATATCAGAGGAGAGGGGCCCCGGGTATACGTGTCACTGCTGTATATCAGAGGAGAGGGGCCCGGGTATATGTGTCACTGCTGTATATCAGAGGAGAGGGGCCCGGGTATATGTGTCACTGCTGTATATCAGAGGAGAGGGGCCCGGGTGTACGTGTCACTGCTGTATATCAGAGGAGAGGGGCCCGGGTGTATGTGTCACTGCAGTATATCAGAGGAGAGGGGCCCCGGGTATATGTGTCACTGCTGTATATCAGAGGAGAGGGGCCCGGGTGTATGTGTCACTGCTGTATATCAGAGGAGAGAGGCCTCGGGTATACGTGTCACTGCTATATATCAGAGGAGAGAGGCCCCGGGTGTACGTGTCACTGCTGTATATCAGAGGAGAGGGGCCCCGGGTATACGTGTCACTGCAGTATATCAGAGGAGAGGGGCCCCGGGTATACGTGTCACTGCTGTATATCAGAGGAGAGGGGCCCTGGGTGTACGTGTCACTGCTGTATATCAGATGAGAGGGGCCCGGGTATACGTGTCACTGCTGTATATCAGAGGAGAGGGGCCCTGGGTGTACGTGTCACTGCTGTATATCAGAGGAGAGGGGCCCGGGTATACGTGTCACTGCTGTATATCAGAGGAGAGGGGCCCGAGTGTACGTGTCACTGCTGTATATCAGAGGAGAGGGCCCCGGGTATACGTGTCACTGCTGTATATCAGAGGAGAGGGGCCCGGGTATACGTGTCACTGCTGTATATCAGAGGAGAGGGGCCCGGGTATACGTGTCACTGCTGTATATCAGAGGAGAGGGGCCCGGGTATACGTGTCACTGCTGTATATCAGAGGAGAGGGGCCCGGGTATATGTGTCACTGCTGTATATCAGAGGAGAGGGGCCCTGGGTGTACGTGTCACTGCTGTATATCAGAGGAGAGGGGCCCGGGTATATGTGTCACTGCTGTATATCAGAGGAGAGGGGCCCCGGGTGTACGTGTCACTGCTGTATATCAGAGGAGAGGGGCCCCGGGTGTACGTGTCACTGCTGTATATCAGAGGAGAGGGGCCCGGGTGTACGTGTCACTGCTGTATATCAGAGGAGAGGGGCCCGGGTATACGTGTCACTGCTGTATATCAGAGGAGAGGGGCCCCGGGTATACGTGTCACTGCTGTATATCAGAGGAGAGGGGCCCGGGTATATGTGTCACTGCTGTATATCAGAGGAGAGGGGCCCGGGTATATGTGTCACTGCTGTATATCAGAGGAGAGGGGCCCGGGTGTACGTGTCACTGCTGTATATCAGAGGAGAGGGGCCCGGGTGTATGTGTCACTGCAGTATATCAGAGGAGAGGGGCCCCGGGTATATGTGTCACTGCTGTATATCAGAGGAGAGGGGCCCGGGTGTATGTGTCACTGCTGTATATCAGAGGAGAGAGGCCCCGGGTATACGTGTCACTGCTGTATATCAGAGGAGAGAGGCCCCGGGTGTACGTGTCACTGCTGTATATCAGAGGAGAGGGGCCCCGGGTATACGTGTCACTGCAGTATATCAGAGGAGAGGGGCCCCGGGTATACGTGTCACTGCTGTATATCAGAGGAGAGGGGCCCTGGGTGTACGTGTCTTTGCTGTATATCAGAGGAGAGGGGCCCGGGTATACGTGTCACTGCTGTATATCAGAGGAGAGGGGCCCTGGGTGTACGTGTCACTGCTGTATATCAGAGGAGAGGGGCCCGGGTATACGTGTCACTGCTGTATATCAGAGAAGAGGGGCCCCGGGTATACGTGTCACTGCTGTATATCAGAGGAGAGGGGCCCCGGGTGTACGTGTCACTGCTGTATATCAGAGGAGAGGGGCCCGGGTATACGTGTCACTGCTGTATATCAGAGGAGAGAGGCCCGGGTGTACGTGTCACTGCTGTATATCAGAGGAGAGGGGCCCGGGTGTACGTGTCACTGCTGTATATCAGAGGAGAGGGGCCCGGGTGTACGTGTCACTGCTGTATATCAGAGGAGAGAGGCCCCGGGTGTACGTGTCACTGCTGTATATCAGAGGAGAGGGGCCCCGGGTATACGTGTCACTGCTGTATATCAGAGGAGAGGGGCCCTGGGTGTACGTGTCACTGCTGTATATCAGAGGAGAGGGGCCCGGGTATATGTGTCACTGCTGTATATCAGAGGAGAGGGGCCCCGGGTATACGTGTCACTGCTGTATATCAGAGGAGAGGGCCCCGGGTGTACGTGTCACTGCTGTATATCAGAGGAGAGGGGCCCCGGGTGTACGTGTCACTGCTGTATATCAGAGGAGAGGGGCCCGGGTATATGTGTCACTGCTGTATATCAGAGGAGAGGGGCCCGGGTATACGTGTCACTGCTGTATATCAGAGGAGAGGGCCCCGGGTGTACGTGTCACTGCTGTATATCAGAGGAGAGGGGCCCCGGGTGTACGTGTCACTGCTGTATATCAGAGGAGAGGGGCCCGGGTATACGTGTCACTGCTGTATATCAGAGGAGAGGGGCCCCGGGTGTACGTGTCACTGCTGTATATCAGAGGAGAGGGGCCCTGGGTGTACGTGTCACTGCTGTATATCAGAGGAGAGGGGCCCGGGTGTACGTGTCACTGCTGTATATCAGAGGAGAGGGGCCCCGGGTGTACGTGTCACTGCTGTATATCAGAGGAGAGGGGCCCTGGGTGTACGTGTCACTGCTGTATATCAGAGGAGAGGGGCCCGGGTATACGTGTCACTGCTATATATCAGAGGAGAGGGGCCCGGGTATATGTGTCACTGCTGTATATCAGAGGAGAGGGGCCCTGGGTGTACGTGTCACTGCTGTATATCAGAGGAGAGGGGCCCGGGTATACGTGTCACTGCTGTATATCAGAGGAGAGGGGCCCCGGGTATACGTGTCACTGCTGTATATCAGAGGAGAGAGGCCCCGGGTATACCTGTCACTGCTGTATATCAGAGGAGAGGGGCCCGGGTATACGTGTCACTGCTGTATATCAGAGGAGAGGGGCCCCGGGTGTACGTGTCACTGCTGTATATCAGAGGAGAGGGGCCCTGGGTGTACGTGTCACTGCTGTATATCAGAGGAGAGGGGCCCCGGGTGTACGTGTCACTGCTGTATATCAGAGGAGAGGGGCCCCGGGTATACGTGTCACTGCTGTATATCAGAGGAGAGGGGCCCGGGTATACGTGTCACTGCTGTATATCAGAGGAGAGGGGCCCTGGGTGTACGTGTCACTGCTGTATATCAGAGGAGAGGGGCCCGGGTATACGTGTCACTGCTGTATATCAGAGGAGAGGGCCCCGGGTGTACGTGTCACTGCTGTATATCAGAGGAGAGGGGCCCTGGGTGTACGTGTCATTGCTGTATATCAGAGGAGAGGGGCCCCGGATATACGTGTCACTGCTGTATATCAGAGGAGAGGGCCCCGGGTATACGTGTCACTGCTGTATATCAGAGGAGAGGGGCCCTGGGTGTACGTGTCACTGCTGTATATCAGAGGAGAGGGGCCCGGGTATACGTGTCACTGCTGTATATCAGAGGAGAGGGGCCCGGGTGTACGTGTCACTGCTGTATATCAGAGGAGAGGGGCCCCGGGTATACGTGTCACTGCTGTATATCAGAAGAGAGGGGCCCGGGTATACGTGTCACTGCTGTATATCAGAGAAGAGGGGCCCCGGGTGTACGTGTCACTGCTGTATATCAGAGGAAAGGGGCCCGGGTATACGTGTCACTGCTGTATATCAGAGGAGAGAGGCCCGGGTATACGTGTCACTGCTGTATATCAGAGGAGAGGGGCCCCGGGTATACGTGTCACTGCTGTATATCAGAGGAGAGGGGCCCTGGGTGTACGTGTCACTGCTGTATATCAGAGGAGAGGGGCCCCGGGTGTACGTGTCACTGCTGTATATCAGAGGAGAGGGGCCCCGGGTGTACGTGTCACTGCTGTATATCAGAGGAGAGGGGCCCGGGTATACGTGTCACTGCTGTATATCAGAGGAGAGGGGCCCGGGTATACGTGTCACTGCTGTATATCAGAGGAGAGGGGCCCCGGGTATACGTGTCACTGCTGTATATCAGAGGAGAGGGGCCCGGGTATATGTGTCACTGCTGTATATTAGAGGAGAGGGCCCCGGGTATATGTGTCACTGCTGTATATCAGAGGAGAGAGGCCCTGAGTATATGTGTCACTGCTGTATATCAGAGGAGAGGGCCCCGGGTGTACGTGTCACTGCTGTATATCAGAGGAGAGGGGCCCGGGTGTACGTGTCACTGCTGTATATCAGAGGAGAGGGGCCCGGGTATACGTGTCACTGCTGTATATCAGAGGAGAGGGGCCCCGGGTATACGTGTCACTGCTGTATATCAGAGGAGAGAGGCCCCGGGTATACGTGTCACTGCTGTATATCAGAGGAGAGGGGCCCGGGTGTACGTTTCACTGCTGTATATCAGAGGAGAGGGGCCCGGGTATACGAGTCACTGCTGTATATCAGAGGAGAGGGGCCCCGGGTATACGTGTCACTGCTGTATATCAGAGGAGAGGGGCCCGGGTATACGTGTCACTGCTGTATATCAGAGGAGAGGGGCCCCGGGTATACGTGTCACTGCTGTATATCAGAGGAGAGAGGCCCCGGGTATACGTGTCACTGCTGTATATCAGAGGAGAGGGGCCCCGGGTATACGTGTCACTGCTGTATATCAGAGGAGAGGGGCCCCGGGTGTACGTGTCACTGCTGTATATCAGAGGAGAGGGGCCCCGGGTATACGTGTCACTGCTGTATATCAGAGGAGAGGGGCCCTGGGTGTACGTGTCACTGCTGTATATCAGAGGAGAGGGGCCCGGGTATACGTGTCACTGCTGTATATCAGAGGAGAGGGGCCCGGGTATACGTGTCACTGCTGTATATCAGAGGAGAGGGGCCCGGGTATACGTGTCACTGCTGTATATCAGAGGAGAGGGGCCCGGGTGTATGTGTCACTGCTGTATATCAGAGGAGAGGGGCCCGGGTATACGTGTCACTGCTGTATATCAGAGGAGAGGGGCCCGAGTGTACGTGTCACTGCTGTATATCAGAGGAGAGGGCCCCGGGTGTACGTGTCACTGCTGTATATCAGAGGAGAGGGGCCCGGGTATACGTGTCACTGCTGTATATCAGAGGAGAGGGGCCCGGGTGTACGTGTCACTGCTGTATATCAGAGGAGAGGGCCCCGGGTATACGTGTCACTGCTGTATATCAGAGGAGAGGGGCCCGGGTATACGTGTCACTGCTGTATATCAGAGGAGAGGGGCCCGGGTATACGTGTCACTGCTGTATATCAGAGGAGAGGGGCCCGAGTGTACGTGTCACTGCTGTATATCAGAGGAGAGGGCCCCGGGTATACGTGTCACTGCTGTATATCAGAGGAGAGGGGCCCGGGTATACGTGTCACTGCTGTATATCAGAGGAGAGGGGCCCGGGTATACGTGTCCCTGCTGTATATCAGAGGAGAGGGGCCCGGGTGTATGTGTCACTGCTGTATATCAGAGGAGAGGGGCCCGAGTGTACGTGTCACTGCTGTATATCAGAGGAGAGGGGCCCGGGTATACGTGTCACTGCTGTATATCAGAGGAGAGGGGCCCGGGTGTACGTGTCACTGCTGTATATCAGAGGAGAGGGCCCCGGGTATACGTGTCACTGCTGTATATCAGAGGAGAGGGGCCCGGGTATACGTGTCACTGCTGTATATCAGAGGAGAGGGGCCCGGGTATACGTGTCCCTGCTGTATATCAGAGGAGAGGGGCCCGAGTGTACGTGTCACTGCTGTATATCAGAGGAGAGGGGCCCGGGTATACGTGTCACTGCTGTATATCAGAGGAGAGGGGCCCGAGTGTACGTGTCACTGCTGTATATCAGAGGAGAGGGCCCCGGGTATACGTGTCACTGCTGTATATCAGAGGAGAGGGGCCCGGGTATACGTGTCACTGCTGTATATCAGAGGAGAGGGGCCCGGGTATACGTGTCACTGCTGTATATCAGAGGAGAGGGGCCCGGGTATACGTGTCACTGCTGTATATCAGAGGAGAGGGGCCCTGGGTGTACGTGTCACTGCTGTATATCAGAGGAGAGGGGCCCCGGGTGTACGTGTCACTGCTGTATATCAGAGGAGAGGGGCCCCGGGTGTACGTGTCACTGCTGTATATCAGAGGAGAGGGGCCCGGGTGTACGTGTCACTGCTGTATATCAGAGGAGAGGGGCCCGGGTATACGTGTCACTGCTGTATATCAGAGGAGAGGGGCCCCGGGTATACGTGTCACTGCTGTATATCAGAGGAGAGGGGCCCGGGTATATGTGTCACTGCTGTATATCAGAGGAGAGGGGCCCGGGTATATGTGTCACTGCTGTATATCAGAGGAGAGGGGCCCGGGTGTACGTGTCACTGCTGTATATCAGAGGAGAGGGGCCCGGGTGTATGTGTCACTGCAGTATATCAGAGGAGAGGGGCCCCGGGTATATGTGTCACTGCTGTATATCAGAGGAGAGGGGCCCGGGTGTATGTGTCACTGCTGTATATCAGAGGAGAGAGGCCTCGGGTATACGTGTCACTGCTATATATCAGAGGAGAGAGGCCCCGGGTGTACGTGTCACTGCTGTATATCAGAGGAGAGGGGCCCCGGGTATACGTGTCACTGCAGTATATCAGAGGAGAGGGGCCCCGGGTATACGTGTCACTGCTGTATATCAGAGGAGAGGGGCCCTGGGTGTACGTGTCACTGCTGTATATCAGAGGAGAGGGGCCCGGGTATACGTGTCACTGCTGTATATCAGAGGAGAGGGGCCCTGGGTGTACGTGTCACTGCTGTATATCAGAGGAGAGGGGCCCGGGTATACGTGTCACTGCTGTATATCAGAGGAGAGGGGCCCGAGTGTACGTGTCACTGCTGTATATCAGAGGAGAGGGCCCCGGGTATACGTGTCACTGCTGTATATCAGAGGAGAGGGGCCCGGGTATACGTGTCACTGCTGTATATCAGAGGAGAGGGGCCCTGGTATACGTGTCACTGCTGTATATCAGAGGAGAGGGGCCCGGGTATACGTGTCACTGCTGTATATCAGAGGAGAGGGGCCCGGGTATATGTGTCACTGCTGTATATCAGAGGAGAGGGGCCCTGGGTGTACGTGTCACTGCTGTATATCAGAGGAGAGGGGCCCGGGTATATGTGTCACTGCTGTATATCAGAGGAGAGGGGCCCCGGGTGTACGTGTCACTGCTGTATATCAGAGGAGAGGGGCCCCGGGTGTACGTGTCACTGCTGTATATCAGAGGAGAGGGGCCCGGGTGTACGTGTCACTGCTGTATATCAGAGGAGAGGGGCCCGGGTATACGTGTCACTGCTGTATATCAGAGGAGAGGGGCCCCGGGTATACGTGTCACTGCTGTATATCAGAGGAGAGGGGCCCGGGTATATGTGTCACTGCTGTATATCAGAGGAGAGGGGCCCGGGTATATGTGTCACTGCTGTATATCAGAGGAGAGGGGCCCGGGTGTACGTGTCACTGCTGTATATCAGAGGAGAGGGGCCCGGGTGTATGTGTCACTGCAGTATATCAGAGGAGAGGGGCCCCGGGTATATGTGTCACTGCTGTATATCAGAGGAGAGGGGCCCGGGTGTATGTGTCACTGCTGTATATCAGAGGAGAGAGGCCCCGGGTATACGTGTCACTGCTGTATATCAGAGGAGAGAGGCCCCGGGTGTACGTGTCACTGCTGTATATCAGAGGAGAGGGGCCCCGGGTATACGTGTCACTGCAGTATATCAGAGGAGAGGGGCCCCGGGTATACGTGTCACTGCTGTATATCAGAGGAGAGGGGCCCTGGGTGTACGTGTCTTTGCTGTATATCAGAGGAGAGGGGCCCGGGTATACGTGTCACTGCTGTATATCAGAGGAGAGGGGCCCTGGGTGTACGTGTCACTGCTGTATATCAGAGGAGAGGGGCCCGGGTATACGTGTCACTGCTGTATATCAGAGAAGAGGGGCCCCGGGTATACGTGTCACTGCTGTATATCAGAGGAGAGGGCCCCGGGTGTACGTGTCACTGCTGTATATCAGAGGAGAGGGGCCCGGGTATACGTGTCACTGCTGTATATCAGAGGAGAGAGGCCCGGGTGTACGTGTCACTGCTGTATATCAGAGGAGAGGGGCCCGGGTGTACGTGTCACTGCTGTATATCAGAGGAGAGGGGCCCGGGTGTACGTGTCACTGCTGTATATCAGAGGAGAGAGGCCCCGGGTGTACGTGTCACTGCTGTATATCAGAGGAGAGGGGCCCCGGGTATACGTGTCACTGCTGTATATCAGAGGAGAGGGGCCCTGGGTGTACGTGTCACTGCTGTATATCAGAGGAGAGGGGCCCGGGTATATGTGTCACTGCTGTATATCAGAGGAGAGGGGCCCGGGTATACGTGTCACTGCTGTATATCAGAGGAGAGGGCCCCGGGTGTACGTGTCACTGCTGTATATCAGAGGAGAGGGGCCCCGGGTGTACGTGTCACTGCTGTATATCAGAGGAGAGGGGCCCGGGTATATGTGTCACTGCTGTATATCAGAGGAGAGGGGCCCGGGTATACGTGTCACTGCTGTATATCAGAGGAGAGGGCCCCGGGTGTACGTGTCACTGCTGTATATCAGAGGAGAGGGGCCCCGGGTGTACGTGTCACTGCTGTATATCAGAGGAGAGGGGCCCGGGTATACGTGTCACTGCTGTATATCAGAGGAGAGGGGCCCCGGGTGTACGTGTCACTGCTGTATATCAGAGGAGAGGGGCCCTGGGTGTACGTGTCACTGCTGTATATCAGAGGAGAGGGGCCCGGGTGTACGTGTCACTGCTGTATATCAGAGGAGAGGGGCCCGGGTATATGTGTCACTGCTGTATATCAGAGGAGAGGGGCCCCGGGTGTACGTGTCACTGCTGTATATCAGAGGAGAGGGGCCCTGGGTGTACGTGTCACTGCTGTATATCAGAGGAGAGGGGCCCGGGTATACGTGTCACTGCTGTATATCAGAGGAGAGGGGCCCCGGGTATACGTGTCACTGCTGTATATCAGAGGAGAGAGGCCCCGGGTATACCTGTCACTGCTGTATATCAGAGGAGAGGGGCCCGGGTATACGTGTCACTGCTGTATATCAGAGGAGAGGGGCCCCGGGTGTACGTGTCACTGCTGTATATCAGAGGAGAGGGGCCCTGGGTGTACGTGTCACTGCTGTATATCAGAGGAGAGGGGCCCCGGGTGTACGTGTCACTGCTGTATATCAGAGGAGAGGGGCCCCGGGTATACGTGTCACTGCTGTATATCAGAGGAGAGGGGCCCGGGTATACGTGTCACTGCTGTATATCAGAGGAGAGGGGCCCTGGGTGTACGTGTCACTGCTGTATATCAGAGGAGAGGGGCCCGGGTATACGTGTCACTGCTGTATATCAGAGGAGAGGGGCCCGGGTATACTTGTCACTGCTGTATATCAGAGGAGAGGGCCCCGGGTGTACGTGTCACTGCTGTATATCAGAGGAGAGGGGCCCTGGGTGTACGTGTCACTGCTGTATATCAGAGGAGAGGGGCCCCGGATATACGTGTCACTGCTGTATATCAGAGGAGAGGGCCCCGGGTATACGTGTCACTGCTGTATATCAGAGGAGAGGGGCCCTGGGTGTACGTGTCACTGCTGTATATCAGAGGAGAGGGGCCCGGGTATACGTGTCACTGCTGTATATCAGAGGAGAGGGGCCCCGGGTGTACGTGTCACTGCTGTATATCAGAGGAGAGGGGCCCCGGGTATACGTGTCACTGCTGTATATCAGAAGAGAGGGGCCCGGGTATACGTGTCACTGCTGTATATCAGAGGAGAGGGGCCCCGGGTGTACGTGTCACTGCTGTATATCAGAGGAAAGGGGCCCGGGTATACGTGTCACTGCTGTATATCAGAGGAGAGAGGCCCGGGTATACGTGTCACTGCTGTATATCAGAGGAGAGGGGCCCCGGGTATACGTGTCACTGCTGTATATCAGAGGAGAGGGGCCCTGGGTGTACGTGTCACTGCTGTATATCAGAGGAGAGGGGCCCCGGGTGTACGTGTCACTGCTGTATATCAGAGGAGAGGGGCCCGGGTATACGTGTCACTGCTGTATATCAGAGGAGAGGGGCCCGGGTATACTTGTCACTGCTGTATATCAGAGGAGAGGGGCCCCGGGTATACGTGTCACTGCTGTATATCAGAGGAGAGGGGCCCGGATATATGTGTCACTGCTGTATATTAGAGGAGAGGGCCCCGGGTATATGTGTCACTGCTGTATATCAGAGGAGAGAGGCCCTGGGTATATGTGTCACTGCTGTATATCAGAGGAGAGGGCCCCGGGTGTACGTGTCACTGCTGTATATCAGAGGAGAGGGGCCCGGGTGTACGTGTCACTGCTGTATATCAGAGGAGAGGGGCCCGGGTATACGTGTCACTGCTGTATATCAGAGGAGAGGGGCCCCGGGTATACGTGTCACTGCTGTATATCAGAGGAGAGAGGCCCCGGGTATACGTGTCACTGCTGTATATCAGAGGAGAGGGGCCCGGGTGTACGTTTCACTGCTGTATATCAGAGGAGAGGGGCCCGGGTATACGAGTCACTGCTGTATATCAGAGGAGAGGGGCCCCGGGTATACGTGTCACTGCTGTATATCAGAGGAGAGGGGCCCGGGTATACGTGTCACTGCTGTATATCAGAGGAGAGGGGCCCCGGGTATACGTGTCACTGCTGTATATCAGAGGAGAGAGGCCCCGGGTATACGTGTCACTGCTGTATATCAGAGGAGAGGGGCTCGGGTGTACGTGTCACTGCTGTATATCAGAGGAGAGGGGCCCGGGTATACGTGTCACTGCTGTATATCAGAGGAGAGGGGCTCGGGTGTACGTGTCACTGCTGTATATCAGAGGAGAGAGGCCCCGGGTATACGTTTCACTGCTGTATATCAGAGGAGAGGGGCCCGGGTGTACGTGTCACTGCTGTATATCAGAGGAGAGGGGCCCGGGTATATATGTCACTGCTGTATATCAGAGGAGAGGGGCCCCGGGTATACGTGTCACTGCTGTATATCAGAGGAGAGGGGCCCCGGGTATACATGTCACTGCTGTATATCAGAGTAGAGGGGCCCGGGTATACGTGTCACTGCTGTATATCAGAGGAGAGGGGCCCTGGGTGTACGTGTCACTGCTGTATATCAGAGGAGAGGGGCCCCGGGTATATGTGTCACTGCTGTATATCAGAGGAGAGGGCCCCGGGTATACGTGTCACTGCTGTATATCAGAGGAGAGGGGCCCCGGGTATACGTGTCACTGCTGTATATCAGAGGAGAGGGGCCCCGGGTATACGTGTCACTGCTGTATATCAGAGGAGAGGGCCCCGGGTATACGTGTCACTGCTGTATATCAGAGGAGAGGGCTCCGGGTGTACGTGTCACTGCTGTATATCAGAGGAGAGGGGCCCGGGTATTCGTGTCACTGCTGTATATCAGAGGAGAGGGCCCCGGGTATACGTGTCACTGCAGTATATCAGAGGAGAGGGGCCCGGGTGTACGTGTCACTGCTGTATATCAGAGGAGAGGGGCCCGGGTATATGTGTCACTGCTGTATATCAGAGGAGAGGGGCCCGGGTATATGCGTCACTGCAGTATATCAGAGGAGAGGGGCCCCGGGTGTACGTGTCACTGCTGTATATCAGAGGAGAGGGGCCCTGGGTGTACGTGTCACTGCTGTATATCAGAGGAGAGGGCCCCGGGTATACGTGTCACTGCAGTATATCAGAGGAGAGGGGCCCGGGTGTACGTGTCACTGCTGTATATCAGAGGAGAGGGGCCCCGGGTGTACGTGTCACTGCTGTATATCAGAGGAGAGGGGCCCTGGGTGTACGTGTCACTGCTGTATATCAGAGGAGAGGGCCCCGGGTATACGTGTCACTGCAGTATATCAGAGGAGAGGGGCCCGGGTGTACGTGTCACTGCTGTATATCAGAGGAGAGGGGCCCGGGTATTCGTGTCACTGCTGTATATCAGAGGAGAGGGCCCCGGGTATACGTGTCACTGCAGTATATCAGAGGAGAGGGGCCCGGGTGTACGTGTCACTGCTGTATATCAGAGGAGAGGGGCCCGGGTATATGTGTCACTGCTGTATATCAGAGGAGAGGGGCCCGGGTATATGCGTCACTGCAGTATATCAGAGGAGAGGGGCCCCGGGTGTACGTGTCACTGCTGTATATCAGAGGAGAGGGGCCCGGGTGTACGTGTCACTGCAGTATATCAGAGGAGAGGGGCCCCGGGTGTACGTGTCACTGCTGTATATCAGAGGAGAGGGCTCCGGGTGTACGTGTCACTGCTGTATATCAGAGGAGAGGGGCCCCGGGTATTCGTGTCACTGCTGTATATCAGAGGAGAGGGCCCCGGGTATACGTGTCACTGCTGTATATCAGAGGAGAGGGGCCCCGGGTGTACGTGTCACTGCTGTATATCAGAGGAGAGGGGCCCGGGTATATGTGTCACTGCTGTATATCAGAGGAGAGGGGCCCCGGGTGTACGTGTCACTGCTGTATATCAGAGGAGAGGGGCCCCGGGTGTACGTGTCACTGCTGTATATCAGAGGAGAGGGGCCCGGGTGTACGTGTCACTGCTGTATATCAGAGGAGAGGGGCCCGGGTATATGTGTCACTGCTGTATATCAGAGGAGAGGGGCCCGGGTATATGTGTCACTGCTGTATATCAGAGGAGAGAGGCCCTGGGTATATGTGTCACTGCTGTATATCAGAGGAGAGGGGCCCGGGTATACGTGTCACTGCTGTATATCAGAGGAGAGGGGCCCCGGGTATACGAGTCACTGCTGTATATCAGAGGAGAGAGGCCCCGGGTATACGTGTCACTGCTGTATATCAGAGGAGAGGGGCCCATGTCTATGATGAGGTGGGCCGATCCTATGTCCCGCAGGCGAGCCCACCACTCATATCACTATTATACTGCTGTATATCAGGCTGTTACACTTTGACTTGAGGCCGGATCTCTTCCTGTGTCTGTCTGAGATAACTATCTGATACGATGAGAGATAACATGTGTGCAATACTCTACAGGGCTTGTATTATGTACAGTCCTATGAAAAAGTTTGGGCACCCCTATTAATCTTAATCATTTTTAGTTCTAAATATTTTGGTGTTTGCAGCAGCCATTTCAGTTTGATATATCTAATAACTGATGGACACAGTAATATTTCAGGATTGAAATGAGGTTTATTGTACTAACAGAAAATGTGCAATATGCATTAAACCAAAATTTGACCGGTGCAAAAGTATGGGCACCTCAACAGAAAAGTGACATTAATATTTAGTAGATCCTCCTTTTGCAAAGATAACAGCCTCTAGTCGCTTCCTGTAGCTTTTAATCAGTTCCTGGATCCTGGATAAAGGGATTTTGGACAAACAATTCAAGTTCAGTTAAGTTAGATGGTCGCCGAGCATGGACAGCCCGCTTCCAATCATCCCACAGATGTTCAATGATATTCAGGTCTGGGGACTGGGATGGCCATTCCAGAACATTGTAATTGTTCCTCTGCATGAATGCCTGAGGATTTGGAGCGGTGTTTTGGATCATTGTCTTGCTGAAATATCCATCCCCGGCGTAACTTCAACTTCGTCACTGATTCTTAAACATTATTCTCAAGAATCTGCTGATACTGAGTGGAATCCATGCGACCCTCAACTTTAACAAGATTCCCGATGCCGGCATTGGCCACACAGCCCCAAAGCATGATGGAATCTCCACCAAATCTTACAGTGGGTAGCAAGTGTTTTTCTTGGAATGCTGTTTCTTTTTGGACGCCATGCATAACGCCTTTTTGTATGACCAAACAACTCAATCTTTGTTTCCAAAATGAAGTTGGCTTCTCCAAATGTGCTTTTTCATACCTCAGGCAACTCTATTTGTGGCGTACGTGCAGAAACGGCTTCTTTCTCATCACTCTCCCATACAGCTTCTCCTTGTGCAAAGTGCGCTGTATAGTTGACCGATGCACAGTGACACCATCTGCAGCAAGATGATGCTGCAGCTCTTTGGAGGTGTCTGTGGATTGTCCTTGACTGTTCTCACCATTCTTCTTCTCTGCGTTTCTGATATTTTTCTTGGCCTGCCACTTCTGGGCTTAACAAGAACTGTCCCTGTGCTCTTCCATTTCCTTACTATGTTCCTCACAGTGGAAACTGACAGGTTAAATCTCTGAGACAACATTTTGTATCCTTCCCCTGAACAACTATGTTGAACAATCTTTGTTTTCAGATCATTTGAGAGCGGGCTGTCCATGCTCGGCGACCATCAAACTTAACTGAACTTGAATTGTTTTGTAGAAAGAAATGGTCCAAAATCCCTTCATCCAGGATCCAGGAACTGATTAAAAGCTACAGGAAGCGACTAGAGGCTGTTATCTTTGCAAAAGGAGGATGTACTAAATATTAATGTCACTTTTCTGTTGAGGTGCCCATACTTTTGCACCGGTCAAATTTTGGTTTAATGCATATTACACATTTTCTGTTAGTACAATAAACCTCATTACAATCCTGAAATATTACTGTGTCCATCAGTTATTAGATATATCAAACTGAAATGGCTGCTGCAAATACCAAAATATTTAGAACTAAAAATGATTAAGATTAATAGGGGTGCCCAAACTTTTTCATAGGACTGTATATACTATGTACTGGACAGGCCCATAGCAGAGGATATATCATATACACATCGTACATATACTGAGGACATGGAGTATATAGCGCTATCCACTGGAGGACGTACAGTATATACAACTGTATACACACTGCTCCACATTGTAATGGCTCAGATTTCTGGAGATCTCAGGATACAAACCAAATATTCGGCACATCTGGATTTATTCAGTACGGAATATCAATGAGGTTATTAATGGTTGTCTATGCAATGTTCTGCTGCGCTGAAGGACTCGGGGGTGCAAGTCATCAAAATTAGCCGCTGCTCCCTCTACAATGTCCCAGATGTGCTGATGGGAGACGTTACAGGTTATACTGACATGTCTAGGCCATACAGACTGCTCACAGCAACACGAGGAACACGCTGGAGATGTCCAAACATGGCTACTGGGGCACTGCAGAGAAATGTCCGCACCTTATATCTCCATAACAAAATATAGACTAGGGGGTTACTGTATATTATAGACCTCCATTCCAGGACTCCTCACTATATAGAGGATAGACCTCCATTCCAGGACTCCTCACTATATAGAGGATAGACCTCCATTCCAGGACTCCTCACTATATAGAGGATAGACCTCCATTCCAGGACTCCTCACTATATAGAGGATAGACCTCCATTCCAGGACTCCTCACTATATAGAGGATAGACCTCCATTCCAGGACATATCACTATATAGAGGATAGACCTCCAGTCCAGGACACATCACTATATAGAGGATAGACCTCCATTCCAGGACTCCTCACTATATAGAGGATAGACCTCCATTCCAGGACTCCTCACTATAGAGGATAGACCTCCATTCCAGGACTCCTCACTATATAGAGGATAGACCTCCATTCCAGGACTCCTCACTATATAGAGGATAGACCTCCATCCCAGGACTCCTCACTATATAGAGGACAGACCTCCATTCCAGGACACATCACTATATAGAGGATAGACCTCCATTCCAGGACCCCTCACTATATAGAGGATAGACCTCCATTCCAGGACTCCTCACTATATAGAGGATAGACCTCCATTCCAGGACTCCTCACTATAGAGGATAGACCTCCATTCCAGGACTCCTCACTATATAGAGGATAGACCTCCATTCCAGGACACATCACTATATAGAGGATAGACCTCCATTCCAGGACACATCACTATATAGAGGATAGACCTCCATCCCAGGACACATCACTATATAGAGGATAGACCTCCATTCCAGGACTCCTCACTATATAGAGGATAGACCTCCATTCCAGGACTCCTCACTATAGAGGATAGACCTCCATTCCAGGACACATCACTATATAGAGGATAGACCTCCATTCCAGGACTCCTCACTATATAGAGGATAGACCTCCATTCCAGGACTCCTCACTATATAGAGGATAGACCTCCATTCCAGGACTCCTCACTATATAGAGGATAGACCTCCATTCCGGGACTCCTCACTATAGAGGATAGACCTCCATTCCAGGACTCCTCACTATATAGAGGATAGACCTCCATTCCAGGACTCCTCACTATAGAGGATAGACCTCCATTCCAGGACACATCACTATATAGAGGATAGACCTCCATTCCAGGACACATCACTATATAGAGGATAGACCTCCATTCCAGGACACATCACTATATAGAGGATAGACCTCCATTCCAGGACACATCACTATATAGAGGATAGACCTCCATTCCAGGACTCCTCACTATATAGAGGATAGACCTCCATTCCAGGACTCCTCACTATATAGAGGATAGACCTCCATTCCAGGACACATCACTATATAGAGGATAGACCTCCATTCCAGGACACATCACTATATAGAGGATAGACCTCCATTCCAGGACTCCTCACTATATAGAGGATAGACCTCCATTCCAGGACACATCACTATATAGAGGATAGACCTCCATTCCAGGACTCCTCACTATATAGAGGATAGACCTCCATTCCAGGACTACTCACTATAGAGGATAGACCTCCATTCCAGGACCCCTCACTATATAGAGGATAGACCTCCATTCCAGGACTCCTCACTATATAGAGGATAGACCTCCATTCCAGGACTCCTCACTATATAGAGGATAGACCTCCATTCCAGGACACATCACTATATAGAGGATAGACCTCCATTCCAGGACACATCACTATATAGAGGATAGACCTCCATTCCAGGACTCCTCACTATATAGAGGATAGACCTCCATTCCAGGACACATCACTATATAGAGGATAGACCTCCATTCCAGGACTCCTCACTATATAGAGGATAGACCTCCATTCCAGGACACATCACTATAGAGGATAGACCTCCATTCCAGGACTCCTCACTATATAGAGGATAGACCTCCATTCCAGGACTCCTCACTATATAGAGGACAGACCTCCATTCCAGGACACATCACTATATAGAGGATAGACCTCCATTCCAGGACTCCTCACTATATAGAGGATAGACCTCCATTCCAGGACACATCACTATATAGAGGATAGACCTCCATTCCAGGACCCCTCACTATATAGAGGATAGACCTCCATTCCAGGACACATCACTATATAGAGGATAGACCTCCATTCCAGGACTCCTCACTATATAGAGGATAGACCTCCATTCCAGGACTCCTCACTATAGAGGATAGACCTCCATTCCAGGACTCCTCACTATAGAGGATAGACCTCCATTCCAGGACACATCACTATATAGAGGATAGACCTCCATTCCAGGACACATCACTATATAGAGGATAGACCTCCATCCCAGGACACATCACTATAGAGGATAGACCTCCATTCCAGGACTCCTCACTATATAGAGGATAGACCTCCATTCCAGGACTCCTCACTATATAGAGGACAGACCTCCATTCCAGGACACATCACTATATAGAGGATAGACCTCCATTCCAGGACTCCTCACTATATAGAGGATAGACCTCCATTCCAGGACACATCACTATATAGAGGATAGACCTCCATTCCAGGACTCCTCACTATATAGAGGATAGACCTCCATTCCAGGACTCCTCACTATATAGAGGATAGACCTCCATTCCAGGACACATCACTATATAGAGGATAGACCTCCATTCCAGGACACATCACTATAGAGGATAGACCTCCATTCCAGGACCCCTCACTATATAGAGGATAGACCTCCATTCCAGGACTCCTCACTATATAGAGGATAGACCTCCATTCCAGGACTCCTCACTATAGAGGATAGACCTCCATTCCAGGACTCCTCACTATAGAGGATAGACCTCCATTCCAGGACACATCACTATATAGAGGATAGACCTCCATTCCAGGACACATCACTATATAGAGGATAGACCTCCATCCCAGGACACATCACTATATAGAGGATAGACCTCCATTCCAGGACCCCTCACTATATAGAGGATAGACCTCCATTCCAGGACACATCACTATATAGAGGATAGACCTCCATTCCAGGACACATCACTATATAGAGGATAGACCTCCATCCCAGGACACATCACTATATAGAGGATAGACCTCCATTCCAGGACTCCTCACTATATAGAGGATAGACCTCCATTCCAGGACACATCACTATATAGAGGATAGACCTCCATTCCAGGACTCCTCACTATATAGAGGATAGACCTCCATTCCAGGACTCCTCACTATATAGAGGATAGACCTCCATTCCAGGACTCCTCACTATATAGAGGATAGACCTCCATTCCAGGACACATCACTATATAGAGGATAGACCTCCATTCCAGGACTCCTCACTATATAGAGGATAGACCTCCATTCCAGGACTCCTCACTATATAGAGGATAGACCTCCATTCCAGGACTACTCACTATAGAGGATAGACCTCCATTCCAGGACCCCTCACTATATAGAGGATAGACCTCCATTCCAGGACTCCTCACTATATAGAGGATAGACCTCCATTCCAGGACACATCACTATATAGAGGACAGACCTCCATTCCAGGACACATCACTATATAGAGGATAGACCTCCATTCCAGGACACATCACTATATAGAGGATAGACCTCCATTCCAGGACTCCTCACTATATAGAGGATAGACCTCCATTCCAGGACTCCTCACTATATAGAGGATAGACCTCCATTCCAGGACTACTCACTATAGAGGATAGACCTCCATTCCAGGACCCCTCACTATATAGAGGATAGACCTCCATTCCAGGACACATCACTATATAGAGGATAGACCTCCATTCCAGGACTCCTCACTATATAGAGGATAGACCTCCATTCCAGGACACATCACTATATAGAGGATAGACCTCCATTCCAGGACACATCACTATATAGAGGATAGACCTCCATTCCAGGACACATCACTATATAGAGGATAGACCTCCATTCCAGGACTCCTCACTATATAGAGGACAGACCTCCATTCCAGGACTCCTCACTATATAGAGGATAGACCTCCATTCCAGGACTCCTCACTATATAGAGGATAGACCTCCATTCCAGGACACATCACTATATAGAGGATAGACCTCCATTCCAGGACACATCACTATATAGAGGATAGACCTCCATTCCAGGACTCCTCACTATATAGAGGATAGACCTCCATTCCAGGACTCCTCACTATATAGAGGACAGACCTCCATTCCAGGACACATCACTATATAGAGGATAGACCTCCATTCCAGGACACATCACTATATAGAGGATAGACCTCCATTCCAGGACTCCTCACTATATAGAGGATAGACCTCCATTCCAGGACTCCTCACTATATAGAGGATAGACCTCCATTCCAGGACTACTCACTATAGAGGATAGACCTCCATTCCAGGACCCCTCACTATATAGAGGATAGACCTCCATTCCAGGACACATCACTATATAGAGGATAGACCTCCATTCCAGGACACATCACTATATAGAGGATAGACCTCCATTCCAGGACTCCTCACTATATAGAGGATAGACCTCCATTCCAGGACTCCTCACTATATAGAGGATAGACCTCCATTCCAGGACACATCACTATATAGAGGATAGACCTCCATTCCAGGACACATCACTATATAGAGGATAGACCTCCATTCCAGGACACATCACTATATAGAGGATAGACCTCCATTCCAGGACTACTCACTATAGAGGATAGACCTCCATTCCAGGACACATCACTATATAGAGGATAGACCTCCATTCCAGGACACATCACTATATAGAGGATAGACCTCCATTCCAGGACACATCACTATATAGAGGATAGACCTCCATTCCAGGACTCCTCACTATATAGAGGATAGACCTCCATTCCAGGACACATCACTATATAGAGGATAGACCTCCATTCCAGGACACATCACTATATAGAGGATAGACCTCCATTCCAGGACACATCACTATATAGAGGATAGACCTCCATTCCAGGACACATCACTATATAGAGGATAGACCTCCATTCCAGGACACATCACTATATAGAGGATAGACCTCCATTCCAGGACTCCTCACTATATAGAGGATAGACCTCCATTCCAGGACACATCACTATAGAGGATAGACCTCCATTCCAGGACTCCTCACTATATAGAGGATAGACCTCCATTCCAGGACTCCTCACTATATAGAGGACAGACCTCCATTCCAGGACACATCACTATATAGAGGATAGACCTCCATTCCAGGACCCCTCACTATATAGAGGATAGACCTCCATTCCAGGACTCCTCACTATATAGAGGATAGACCTCCATTCCAGGACTCCTCACTATATAGAGGATAGACCTCCATTCCAGGACACATCACTATAGAGGATAGACCTCCATTCCAGGACTCCTCACTATATAGAGGATAGACCTCCATTCCAGGACTCCTCACTATATAGAGGACAGACCTCCATTCCAGGACACATCACTATATAGAGGATAGACCTCCATTCCAGGACTCCTCACTATATAGAGGATAGACCTCCATTCCAGGACTCCTCACTATATAGAGGATAGACCTCCATTCCAGGACTCCTCACTATATAGAGGATAGACCTCCATTCCAGGACACATCACTATATAGAGGATAGACCTCCATTCCAGGACTCCTCACTATATAGAGGATAGACCTCCATTCCAGGACTCCTCACTATATAGAGGATAGACCTCCATTCCAGGACTACTCACTATAGAGGATAGACCTCCATTCCAGGACCCCTCACTATATAGAGGATAGACCTCCATTCCAGGACTCCTCACTATATAGAGGATAGACCTCCATTCCAGGACACATCACTATATAGAGGACAGACCTCCATTCCAGGACACATCACTATATAGAGGATAGACCTCCATTCCAGGACACATCACTATATAGAGGATAGACCTCCATTCCAGGACTCCTCACTATATAGAGGATAGACCTCCATTCCAGGACTCCTCACTATATAGAGGATAGACCTCCATTCCAGGACTACTCACTATAGAGGATAGACCTCCATTCCAGGACCCCTCACTATATAGAGGATAGACCTCCATTCCAGGACACATCACTATATAGAGGATAGACCTCCATTCCAGGACTCCTCACTATATAGAGGATAGACCTCCATTCCAGGACACATCACTATATAGAGGATAGACCTCCATTCCAGGACACATCACTATATAGAGGATAGACCTCCATTCCAGGACACATCACTATATAGAGGATAGACCTCCATTCCAGGACTCCTCACTATATAGAGGACAGACCTCCATTCCAGGACTCCTCACTATATAGAGGATAGACCTCCATTCCAGGACTCCTCACTATATAGAGGATAGACCTCCATTCCAGGACACATCACTATATAGAGGATAGACCTCCATTCCAGGACACATCACTATATAGAGGATAGACCTCCATTCCAGGACTCCTCACTATATAGAGGATAGACCTCCATTCCAGGACTCCTCACTATATAGAGGACAGACCTCCATTCCAGGACACATCACTATATAGAGGATAGACCTCCATTCCAGGACACATCACTATATAGAGGATAGACCTCCATTCCAGGACTCCTCACTATATAGAGGATAGACCTCCATTCCAGGACTCCTCACTATATAGAGGATAGACCTCCATTCCAGGACTACTCACTATAGAGGATAGACCTCCATTCCAGGACCCCTCACTATATAGAGGATAGACCTCCATTCCAGGACACATCACTATATAGAGGATAGACCTCCATTCCAGGACACATCACTATATAGAGGATAGACCTCCATTCCAGGACTCCTCACTATATAGAGGATAGACCTCCATTCCAGGACTCCTCACTATATAGAGGATAGACCTCCATTCCAGGACACATCACTATATAGAGGATAGACCTCCATTCCAGGACACATCACTATATAGAGGATAGACCTCCATTCCAGGACTACTCACTATAGAGGATAGACCTCCATTCCAGGACACATCACTATATAGAGGATAGACCTCCATTCCAGGACACATCACTATATAGAGGATAGACCTCCATTCCAGGACACATCACTATATAGAGGATAGACCTCCATTCCAGGACTCCTCACTATATAGAGGATAGACCTCCATTCCAGGACACATCACTATATAGAGGATAGACCTCCATTCCAGGACACATCACTATATAGAGGATAGACCTCCATTCCAGGACACATCACTATATAGAGGATAGACCTCCATTCCAGGACCCCTCACTATATAGAGGATAGACCTCCATTCCAGGACCCCTCACTATATAGAGGATAGACCTCCATTCCAGGACCCCTCACTATATAGAGGATAGACCTCCATTCCAGGACACATCACTATATAGAGGATAGACCTCCATTCCAGGACACATCACTATATAGAGGATAGACCTCCATTCCAGGACTCCTCACTATATAGAGGATAGACCTCCATTCCAGGACTCCTCACTATATAGAGGATAGACCTCCATTCCAGGACACATCACTATATAGAGGATAGACCTCCATTCCAGGACTCCTCACTATATAGAGGATAGACCTCCATTCCAGGACTCCTCACTATATAGAGGACAGACATCCTTGAAATATCCTTGTTTGCAGGTGTTAGATCGGTATCTACTTAGTTTGTAGGACCTTGTAAGATGTCGCCTCTTCTTGGTGTAATTTCAACGTTGATAAAAATTCTGACAATTTTTGATCCTCCTACCAAAAATCTTTCTGTACCTTTGTAACCAGATATAATTCAGGAACTCCATAACATTCCTTGACTATGGCCTCCGCTTCAGACCCCCTCAATCACTGGCGATCCCCCCACATTCTGCTCTAGAGAATCCTAATAGTGGAATCCTTGTTATACTTTGTATCAGATCCATAATATCTTCTAGTTGTCAATGTATCTACTTGTAACAATGGTAACAATGGCGCGCTGCGTCTGCGCTGGTGTCATACACGTTATTTATCCCAGATGGACTGATATATACTGTCTGTGCTGTAATATATATATATATCCCCGCCATGTACCATATACACGAGGCGCCGCGAATCCTCGAACCTCGCTCTACAACAATGGCACCACGAGACATATTAGTAATAAAATAGGAATCAACAACCTAAATTGGTTACAGCTCAGGAAATGAAACCTGGCCCTTCCATTTAGCGTGAGTGGCGACCAGCGCGAGGCCGTGCGTCTTACAAAGCCGTATCTGATCAATTTGCCGCATTCTCATTAAGGCGCGGTAACAATAGTCGTCCAGTGACCTCTCCCGATTACTCCGATGACATCTCCCGTCTTTCTATAGTGTCACTCATTAAATTACAGAAATTTCTCAGACATTGTTGTGCCCGTGTCGTGGCGGCCGCTCCTGGTGGCGCTGCAAATTTCAATTTTCTAGATGCTAATGAAATCATAAAGTAATCAGTTTGTGACAGATTCAGATATCAAAACTGCAAATAGAAGCAATCTCCGCTGCTCGCGGCGGCCTCCGTAGGCCGGCGGCGGATGGACCAGGCATTTGTTTGTTCCCCAGCAGGCAGCAAATTACAATCGATGACACAAAAATCTGCGCGGGGAGATCCGAGGGGAAGATTGGAAAATTTAAAAGCAGAACGGCTGATAATGAACTTGTCCGAGCAATGAGCTATTGTACATGAATGATCCAAAGAGGCGGCCGCAGACGCTGCTATATCTCAGGACGCCAAGGCCTCTGACTTCATCTACACCCATCACCTTCTGGCGGAATATGGGGGGAGGCAACTGTGGACAAGAAAACACAGGGCCCATAAAATCCTGCAGACCCCGAACACCTGCACAAGGCAAAGCAGAAGCAGGAACCGAACGCCCTATTATTTCCTGCAGTAAATATCCCCCTGGAGCCCAAATAGATGAAAGATGCAGGATCGTAACTGATCAAAGGGTTAACTATATATCACACATGTACAGTATAGAAATGTATATACTCACTTCTAAGAGATTGTATTACTATGGACATATTACATTCTGCAGTTATAGAAAGAAAGTAACAGTGAAGACTGACACAAAGCAGGAGAAGGAAAGCAAAAGAATATACAAAAGAATATACTATAATACTACTCCTATGTACAAGAATATAACTACTATAATACTACTCCTATGTACAAGAATATAACTACTATAATACTACTCCTATGTACAAGAATATAACTACTATAATACTGCCCCTATGTACAAGAATATAACTACTATAATACTGCCCCTATGTACAAGAATATAACTACTATAATACTACTCCTATGTACAAGAATATAACTACTATAATACTACTCCTATGTACAAGAATATAACTACTATAATACTGCTCCTATATACAAGAATATAACTACTATAATACTGCTCCTATATACAAGAGTATAACTACTATAATACTACTCCTATGTACAAGAATATAACTACTATAATACTACTCCTATGTACAAGAATATAACTACTATAATACTACCTCCTATGTACAAGAATATAACTACTATAATACTACTCCTATGTACAAGAATATAACTACTATAATACTACCTCCTATGTACAAGAATATAACTACTATAATACTACCTCCTATGTACAAGAATATAACTACTATAATACTGCTCCTATGTACAAGAATATAACTACTATAATACTACTCCTATGTACAAGAATATAACTACTATAATACTACTCCTATGTACAAGAATATAACTACTATAATACTACCTCCTATGTACAAGAATATAACTACTATAATACTGCTCCTATGTACAAGAATATAACTACTATAATACTACTCCTATATACAAGAATATAACTACTATAATACTGCTCCTATGTACAAGAATATAACTACTATAATACTACTCCTATGTACAAGAATATAACTACTATAATACTGCTCCTATGTACAAGAATATAACTACTATAATACTACCTCCTATGTACAAGAATATAACTACTATAATACTACCTCCTATGTACAAGAATATAACTACTATAATACTGCTCTTATGTACAAGAATATAACTACTATAATACTACTCCTATGTACAAGAATATAACTACTATAATACTACTCCTATGTACAAGAATATAATTACTATAATACTACTCCTATGTACAAGAATATAACTACTATAATACTACCTCCTATGTACAAGAATATAACTACTATAATACTACTCCTATGTACAAGAATATAACTACTATAATACTACTCCTATGTACAAGAATATAATTACTATAATACTACTCCTATGTACAAGAATATAACTACTATAATACTACTCCTATGTACAAGAATATAACTACTATAATACTACTCCTATGTACAAGAATATAATTACTATAATACTACTCCTATGTACAAGAATATAACTACTATAATACTACCTCCTATGTACAAGAATATAACTACTATAATACTACCTCCTATGTACAAGAATATAACTACTATAATACTGCTCCTATGTACAAGAATATAACTACTATAATACTACTCCTATGTACAAGAATATAACTACTATAATACTACCTCCTATGTACAAGAATATAACTACTATAATACTACCTCCTATGTACAAGAATATAACTACTATAATACTACTCCTATATACAAGAATATAACTACTATAATACTACCTCCTATGTACAAGAATATAACTACTATAATACTGCTCCTATGTACAAGAATATAACTACTATAATACTACCTCCTATGTACAAGAATATAACTACTATAATACTACCTCCTATGTACAAGAATATAACTACTATAATACTGCTCCTATGTACAAGAATATAACTACTATAATACTACTCCTATGTACAAGAATATAACTACTATAATACTACCTCCTATGTACAAGAATATAACTACTATAATACTACCTCCTATGTACAAGAATATAACTACTATAATACTACTCCTATATACAAGAATATAACTACTATAATACTACCTCCTATGTACAAGAATATAACTACTATAATACTGCTCCTATGTACAAGAATATAACTACTATAATACTACCTCCTATGTACAAGAATATAACTACTATAATACTACCTCCTATGTACAAGAATATAACTACTATAATACTACTCCTATGTACAAGAATATAACTACTATAATACTACTCCTATGTACAAGAATATAATTACTATAATACTACTCCTATGTACAAGAATATAACTACTATAATACTACTCCTATATACAAGAATATAACTACTATAATACTACTCCTATATACAAGAATATAACTACTATAATACTACCTCCTATGTACAAGAATATAACTACTATAATACTACCTCCTATGTACAAGAATATAACTACTATAATACTACTCCTATGTACAAGAATATAACTACTATAATACTACTCCTATGTACAAGAATATAACTACTATAATACTACTCCTATGTACAAGAATATAACTAATATAATACTACTCCTATGTACAAGAATATAACTACTATAATACTACCTCCTATGTACAAGAATATAACTACTATAATACTACTCCTATGTACAAGAATATAACTACTATAATACTACTCCTATATACAAGAATATAACTACTATAATACTACCAAACCAAAAACACCAACAGATGATAACCAAGGCCGAAATAAAGGCGACCACAGAGGCAAACAGAGAGCGGTACATTGAAGAATGGAGAAACGAAATAAATAACTCCAAGAAACTCACCAATGTGTACCAATCCCTACAAAGGGACTACACCATGGCCACCTACCTGGAGAGAATACGCCACCCCAAGCACAGACAGACCCTGAGCCGGTACAGACTGAGCGCCCACAACCTAGAGATAGAGACGGGGCGATACAGACAGATGTACAAGCCACGGGAGAAGAGACTGTGCCAGCACTGTGACCAGGGGGCCCTAGAAGACCAGACCCACTTCCTGCTACACTGCACCAAATACTCAGCTGTGAGGGCCGTCTACTACCAAAGACTCTCTGCCCACATCCCAGACTGGGAGAAGAGGAAACTCTACATCCTACTGGGAGAAGAAGAGGCCACTGTGGAGATCGCTGCCCAATACGTGTCCAGCTGTCACCAAACAAGAGGAAGATAAGACTCCACGGACTGTTATATTTATCCCAATACACCCGCCCCACCACACCCCACCCCCACCTCCAACCCCCCCCCCCATATAGCAGTCGCCAACGAAGAGGAAGATGAGACTCCATGGACTGTTATAACCCAAACCACCCCCCATACCCACCACCCACCCAACCCAACTCCCCCCCCCCCCCCCGCCCACTTTACTAGCTTTGGCAATGCCAAATACCTATTTGGACGTGCCAATAAAGCATTTTTTTATTTGATTTGATTACTACCTCCTATGTACAAGAATATAACTACTATAATACTGCTCCTATGTACAAGAATATAACTACTATAATACTGCTCCTATGTACAAGAATATAACTACTATAATACTGCTCCTATGTACAAGAATATAACTACTATAATACTACTCCTATGTACAAGAATATAACTACTATAATACTACTCCTATGGACAAGAATATAACTACTATAATACTACCACCTATGTACAAGAATATAACTACTATAATACTACTCCTATGTACAAGTATATAACTCCTATAATACTACCTCCTATGTACAAGAATATAACTACTATAATACTACTCCTATGTACAAGAATATAACTACTATAATACTACCTCCTATGTACAAGAATATAACTACTATAATACTACTCCTATGGACAAGAATATAACTACTATAATACTGCTCCTATGTACAAGAATATAACTACTATAATACTACCACCTATGTACAAGAATATAACTACTATAATACTACTCCTATGTACAAGTATATAACTCCTATAATACTACCTCCTATGTACAAGAATATAACTACTATAATACCGCCCCCTATGTACAAGAATATAACTACTATAATACTACCTCCTATGTACAAGAATATAACTACTATAATACTACCTCCTATGTACAAGAATATAACTACTATAATACTACCTCCTAGCTGTGAGGACGTGTTTTTGTAGCTCTCCTGAGGCTCCTGATGTCTGGAGATAGCCCAGGGCGGGGCCGCCCTGGGTGGGGAAGTTCCCCTGCCAAGGCCCAGGCTCCAAGGCCTTCTCTGGGAAGCAATTCCCAGACAACTAAAAAAATGGATGGAAATCCTAAAGTCCCCAGTAATGGGAATCGTGTCCAGTGTGTCAGCAGTCCTAGTGCAGCAAGCCAAGATGGGAAGAAAGTTGTAAAGGAAGAAGTAACGGAAGCAAGCAGTAGTACGGTGCAACAACCAAGCAAAATGGTTGAATGTAAGGAGCAAACTTTGCAGCCTGTGCAGACTCCATTGCAGGTTGCAGGTGTCCAGTCCACCCCACCCTCCTGCAGACAGAGGAGAACATCCCTGGAGAAGCAGACCATGCAGGAGAACATGCAGCAGTCTGTATTGGTACGGTCTGAGCGGACAAGATCTGGAAGCGGTAACTACAAAAATGTAGTGAAGGCAGTGGAGGAGATCAAAGGGAGACCAGCGGGGAAGCTTCAAGGTACCAGCAGTACAGTCACTGGAAATAAACTGGGACATAGTCCCCAGTCTGGACATTGTGGGCCCATGGCAGTGACAACAGCCGTAGCATGTCAGAAATCACAGGCTACACCAACCAGAAGCCATACTGGGGGTAACCAACCTGCAAAGCTTTCCAACAATGCACAGACTGTCACAGCTACTGAGCGAGCACCAGAACTGCGCCTGGCAGATGAGATACCAGCACTGGTCAAGCGACTGGAGACATTGAAGGCCAGTAAAATATATCTGCAGAGACAGATTGAATGTGCGTATAATCTAAAAAAGTCTGCATGCCCTGAGAAACTGGTGTTACTGGACAGGAAGCTGAGCGCACTGGCGAAAGAGCTCGCCGAGAACGTACGGGAGACCGAGACTGTACTGGAGCAAATGGGACCGGTGGGAGAATCATACAGAAACCAGCAGCGGTTCCAGGAATACCAGAAGTCACCATCACCTTGTGCTAAAGCTGGGTCTGAACCCTCTCAAGGTGGCAGCCAGCAGTCCCATGTAAAACCAGTTCTGCAGCCAGCAAGTTTCCCTTTTAAGGAAGGGAATTTGTACGGGAAAGCGACCAGTGTTCAGCAACAGCAAAAACCTGCAGCAGTTCTCAGCAAGGCACCACAAGTCCCAGCAACCAGCACTTTGCAACCAGGTCATGGACCCCTGCCTAATGGTAATGAAGTAGCAGCTGTGCAGACACCACAAGTCCCAGGAGACAAGTCATTGCAGCAGGATTATGGACTCTTACCTGAAGGTACTGGGGGAGTAACATATTTGGGGTTACAGGTTGTGGACTCTGTTGTGCAGGACTCTGCTGCCGCTGACTGTAGTGGTAATATGGACTCTGCTATGCAGGACTCTGCTGCCGCTGACTATAATTCTAATATGGACTCTGCTGTGCAGGACTCTGCTGCCGCTGATTGTCTGACTAATGTGCCTGATATTATGGATATTCCTGTATGTGATAACGGCCCAGCAGGGGAAGGTGTTTCTGGGGGGGATCCTTCACTATCTATGGCGTCAGACCCCTCTGCAGTCCAGTCTCTGGAGTCTGGTGATATTGCAGACATAGAGGTTGATGGTGGGGCGGACACAGGACAGTCCAGTGTGCAGGACTTTCCCCCTCTAGATACTCGCACAGTAGCAGAACCACGTGGTACAGGTGCTCAGCAGCCCACACAGCGCCCACAAACACGCCAAGATGGCGGATCCGGCCGTACCTCCTCAGGGAATGCCTGGAGCCGCGGTGCTCCATCTTTTGCATCAAACTCCAATTATACAGGCCAGGCTTTCAGGAGGAGGAATGTAGTCAGGTTTAGGCACGGAGGTGCCAAGGAGGATCTGCCGGATAGGAGGTTTGTGGTCCGAGAGCTCCTATGTACCCAGATGGGCTTTGTGCCGACTGATATCCTGGCCGTCATAAACCTTCCTGACCGCCAGGGGTATGATGTTAGTTTTAAGCTGATGTCTGATCTGGACCGGTTCTGGGCCAATCTCACCAGGTTGAGAGATACGGAAGGTTGGGATAAGTTCAGTTTCATCCCCATCTCTAGGCCAGATACAGCCTCTGTCACAATTGTATTTTGGAATGAAGCCGTTCCCCCTCAGGACATTGTCATCTGGCTCAGGAGGCATTGTGACCTCATGTCCGATCTTACTAAGAACAGGGATGAAGACGGGGTCTGGACCGGTGGGTGGAGGGTCCTGGTGAAGTTGCGTCAGCAGAACAACATAACCCAACATCTGCCCAATTCGTTCTTTATAGGCCGAGAAAAAGGGATCTGCTTCTATGCGGGTCAGCCTCGCCGGTGCTTCAAGTGTGGGAAGGCCGGCCATGTGGCCAGTGTATGCTCCATGGTAAAATGTAGCCTATGTAATGAAATGGGCCACGTGAGTGCCACATGCCAAAACATTAGGTGTAACCTGTGCGGTCGGATCGGTCACCCCCACAGAGATTGTCCTGATGCCTGGCATAACATCTGTAAGGATAGCCCTGATGAGGACTTGCTGGCAGCGGCTGATGACATACAGGAGGAGGAGGAGGCGCTATTGTCAGGGTCAGTAGTCACGGAGGCGGAGCCTCAACCACATACAGGTGATACCACCCAAGACCAGGCCGAGTCAGGTCCCATTGAGACGACCATGGAGGTTGTCGAGCAGGTTGTACAACCCTCAGTGGTCGTCTCTTCTCCTGCCCGATCATCCAACAATAATAAAAGGAGGAAGAAGGATAAAGCCAGCCGTAAGCCTGAGGGTGAGTGGACCACGGTAGAAAAGCCCACAAAGATGAGAGTAAGTAGTGCAGGCGAGGTCACTGCAACGGGGAATAGATTTAGTGTCCTATCAGAGTCAGACGGAGAAGCAGAACTAGACAGAGAACTCTCACGAATGATGGCGGAGTATGAGGATGAACCAGAGGGCGATCCTCCCAATAAGAGGAGACCCCACCGAGATGAGGGGCAGTCCGAATCAGACATGGAAACAGCTGGTCACCAGGACACCTCTGACTCTGATCTATGACAATGGGGCCCATCTCTCTGTTTCTCATATTCCTAGTTGTTCTGATGGCAGGTTTCTATCTTAAAGTTATCTCTAGTAATGTGAATAGCATCCGAGCAAGGAGGACAAGACACGCAGTGTATGAACATCTGAGATATCTTGATGCCGATGTCTATTTCTTACAAGAAACCCGTTTAAATACTTTAGGACTAATACGAGAAGCAGAGAGAGAATGGAAATCTGGCCCGTCCTTCTGGTCTCTGGCTGTGGAACCTTATGCCGGGGTTTCTATACTGTTTAACACCCCTGATGTCACCATACACAGATTCACTGAGGTTCTGATGGGGAGGTGCCTGGTTTTAGAAGTTACCATCCGAGGCAGAAGGCTCCGACTCATTAATATCTATGGTCCACCGCAGTCGGTGATTGAAAGGGCACGTCTGTTTGATGAAGTCAAGCAGTACTTGTTTACATCTGTTCCGGTAGTCATGGCAGGGGACTTCAATGCCACCATGTCATCCAGTGACAGACCTACTGGTAGGCCTCTCACCAGGGACTGCAAGGTCTTAAGCAGAATTATTTCACAGGCTGGTCTGTCTGATGTGTTTACTGAGGGTGGTAGGAAACCAAAATTCACTTACTCCTGCGCTGGTAGATGCAGTCGGATAGACTTAGCTCTGGTCAGTCCCGCTGAGCATGTTAGTGAGAAAAGTGAAAAGACAGTCCCTTATTCTGACCATCTGGCTTTGTATTTTTGCTTGGGCTCCACAAAACGCCCTGATATTGGGAGAGGCCTATGGAAGCTCAATTCCAGCCTCTTGGACGATGACTGTGTCCGGAGTTGTGTCCACTCTCTATTTCAGAACCAGCTTGAGAGAGTGGTGTTTTATGACAACATGGCAGACTGGTGGGAGGATGTCAAGGAGGAGATCAGATCCCTCTTAAGGAGACTGTCAGTTAAGAAGGGGAAGAGTAAGTATAGCCAGTATCTCAGGCTGCGGAAAGAATTAGAGTCACTCTATTCGGCGGGCGGGGATAACCAACAGAAGATTGACCGGCTGAAATCTGAGATCAGTCAGTATCAGTACCGCAGGTATACATCCCTGGTTCTTGAACGGGATTATGGGTCCTTAGGGGCTCCGGATCCTTTTGAGAATTGCAGGGAGCGGGTGGCAAATAAATCGGTCACAGGTCTCACTGACTCCCAGGGTGTTTTACAGGAGTCTCGGGAGGGTATCCTGGGGGTGGTGAGAACTTACTATGCTGACTTGTTTCAGAAGAAGGTTTTGGATAGAGAGAAGGTGGCTCAATTCTTGGAGGCAACTCCAGGTCCTGATACTAATGATTTGGACTTTTCTCCTTTGACAGCAGAGTTAACAGTGGAGGAGGTGAAAGAGGCCATAGATAAGTTACATCTGAAGAAGGCACCAGGTCCAGATGGGATTACAGCTGAGTTCTATAAGAAATTCCGAGACCTCTTGGCACCAATTCTCGTGGATGTATACAAAACTAGTCTAGAAAACCACCTGATGCCTCCATCCATGAGAGTGTCCTCCCTGATCCTGCTGTCTAAAGGTAAAGAGCCTAGTGACATCAAGAACTGGAGGCCGATTGCCCTCTTGAATGTCGATAGGAAGATTCTTGCAAAAATTCTGTTCTCTAGATTAGTTTGTTTGTCCCCGGCACTGTTGGCAGGCTCACAGTTTGGCACAGTTAAAGGGCGGAACATCTCTGGAGCAGTTATCTCGATAAGGGAGATGTTTGAGAGATGTAAAGCTCTGAGGTGTGGGAGATATGTTGTGAGTCTTGACCAGGCTAAGGCCTTTGACAGAGTAGACCATGAGTATCTATGGGCGACTTTGACAAAGTACGGTATTCCGGGACAATTTGTGGATTGGCTGAGAACTTTGTACCGTGAGGCGGAGAGCTTTCCTCTGATTAATGGTTGGCAGGGTGATGCTTTCAGGGTTGAGGCAGGGGTGAGACAAGGTTGCCCACTGAGTCCATTACTGTATGTGTTTGCCATAGACCCGTTTCTTAGGTCACTGCAGGAGTGTGATTTTCAGGGGGCGCCGGTCCCCCACTGCTTGCCCCTGAGAGTTGTTGCCTACGCGGATGATGTGACTGTGGTGATATCTGAGCCTCGTGAGGTGGAGATGTTGTCTGCAGCCATCAGAAGTTACTCAGAGGCCTCCGGGTCTCTTGTCAACCTTGAGAAGAGTCAAGCTCTCTGGACGGGTCATACTGGTCCTACATTTGATCTGCCGCAGTTTGCCCAGGCCTCCTCCTATATTAAGATCCTTGGGGTGAAATTCGGGAGGGATGATAATTGCAGACTAAATTGGGAAGAAAAGTTGGAATCCGGAAATGCAAAGGTTCAGCGATGGAAGAACTGGAGGCTGACCTATAGAGAAAGGGTTAAAATGTTGAAGACTTACCTGGTCCCTGTCTTCTTGTACGTCTCTGTTGTCTTTCCTTTGCCAGAATCTTTCTCCGCTAGGCTCTTTAGCCTGTTCTTCCAACTTTTGTGGGGGAACAGGTTGAACCCAGTAAAAAGAGGGATAACCTACCTACAGAGGAGAGAGGGTGGGCTGGATATGTTAAATCCAAGGGTGTTTTTTGACTCCATGTTTCTAAAAGTAAATTTTGGTTGCCTGGACTCAGATAACAGCTCCCTGTGGGTAAATAGTATCAGGGACTGGATATTGCCTTTTGCAGAATCCTGGGTGCGAGGCGGCAGCCTTAAGAGGGGTCGATCGACTCGTGACTACCTCCCCCAGTATCTGGACTATGGCATAAGGTGCCTGAAAAAATGGGGTATTGAAAAGACCTATCTGGTGAGTAAGACCAGGAGAGATCTATACACCAGGGTATGTAAGACCTTCTATTGTCTCCAGCCGGCATTGAGGGACTGTACATCTATAACCCTGCAGGATAGTCTGAGGCTCCTCACTGGTCTGAGGCTCCCTGCAAAGTTCTTTGACATTGCCTGGCTATCTCTGCATGGGAAACTTTTTGTAAGAGGCAACCTAAAACATCTCAGTGTGACAGATCGGGCATGTCCATTGGGTTGCCAGCAGGAGGAGACCATGGCACATTTTATATCAGAGTGCGGGGGAGGGCGAAAGATCTGGCAGGAAATATCCCGGAGGCTGAAAATTCCCCGATTACAATCACTCAAATACCCCGAAATCATATATGGCATCCCAACTAATATAGGTGACATTAACCGGGAGACCCTGTATATTATTATTACTGTCATCAAATATTATCACTGGCATACGAGGACCCAGGTGTCCCTACACAGAGAGCCCTTCCGTCATATGACCGCTGTCACATATATCATGTCTGAACTGAGGTGGATAAAGTCTCTGGAGGTCAGAAAAAAGTCTGATAATGTAAAATTGTGGAGAAATGTATATATCGATTGCTGAATATTCTGATAACACTGCAAATAAGTCTGTTCATTTATTTATGGATTTATTTTTTTTTTCCCCCTCTTTATCCTGCCAGCAATGGACTCTTAAGTTAAAGTGATTCTCATTTTTGTTATCTGACAGACATGTCTGATTTATGTTATATTATTATTATTATTATTATTAGTTATTAATTCTGCTGGAATGTAATGTATTTTTGTTTTGTTTTTACTAATAAAAATTACCTCCTATGTACAAGAATATAACTACTATAATACTACCTCCTATGTACAAGAATATAACTACTATAATACTACCTCCTATATACAAGAATATAACTACTATAATACTACTCCTATGTACAAGAATACAACTACTATAATACTACTCCTATGTACAAGAATATAACTACTATATTACTGCCACCTATGTACAATAATATAACTACTATAATACTACTCCTATGTACAAGAATATAACTACTATAATACTACTCCTATGTACAAGAATATAACTACTATAATACTACTCCTATGTACAAGAATATAACTACTATATTACTACCTCCTATATACAAGAATATAACTACTATAATACTGCTCCTATGTACAAGAATATAACTACTATAATACTACTCCTATGTACAAGAATATAACTACTATAATACTACTCCTATGTACAAGAATATAACTACTATAATACTGCTCCTATGTACAAGAATATAACTACTATAATACTACCTCCTATGTACAAGAATATAACTACTATAATACTACTCCTATGTACAAGAATATAACTACTATAATACTACTCCTATGTACAAGAATATAACTACTATAATACTACTGCTATGTACAAGAATATAACTACTATAATACTGCTCCTATGTACAAGAATATAACTACTATAATACTGCTCCTATGTACAATAATATAACTACTATAATACTACTCCTATATACAAGAATATAACTACTATAATACTACTCCTATGTACAAGAATATAACTACTATAATACTACTCCTATATACAAGAATATAACTACTATAATATTACTCCTATGTAAAAGAATATAACTACTATAATACTACTCCTATGTACAAGAATATAACTACTATAATACTACTCCTATATACAAGAATATAACTACTATAATACTACTCCTATGTACAAGAATATAACTACTATAATACTACTCCTATGTACAAGAATATAACTACTATAATACTACTCCTATATACAAGAATATAACTACTATAATACTACTCCTATGTACAAGAATATAACTACTATAATACTACTCCTATATACAAGAATATAACTACTATAATACTACCTCCTATGTACAAGAATATAACTACTATATTACTGCCACCTATGTACAATAATATAACTACTATAATACTACCTCCTATGTACAAGAATATAACTACTGTAATACTACTCCTATGTACAGGAATATAACTACTATAATACTACTCCTATGTACAAGAATATAACTACTATAATACTACCTCCTATGTACAAGAATATAACTACTATAATACTACCTCCTATGTACAAGAATATAACTACTGTAATACTACTCCTATGTACAAGAATATAACTACTATAATACTACCTCATATGTACAAGAATATAACTACTATAATACTACTCCTATGTACAAGAATATAACTACTATAATACTACTCCTATGTACAAGAATATAACTATTATAATACTGCTCCTATGTACAAGAATATAACTACTATAATACTACTCCTATGTACAAGAATATAACTACTATAATACTACTATGTACAAGAATATAACTAATATAATACTGCTCCTATGTACAAGAATATAACTACTATAATAATACTACTCCTATGTACAAGAATATAACTACTATAATACTGCTCCTATGTACAAGAATATAACTACTATAGTACTGCTCCTATGTACAAGAATATAATTACTATAATACTACTCCTATGTACAAGAATATAACTACTATAATCCTACCTCCTATGTACAAGAATATAACTACTATAATACTACTCCTATGTACAAGAATATAACAACTATAATACTACCTCCTATGTACAAGAATATAACTACTATAATACTGCTCCTATGTACAAGAATATAACGACTATTATACTACCTCCTATGTACAAGAATATAACTACTATAATACTACCTCCTATGTACAAGAATATAACTACTATAATACTGCTCATATGTACAAGAATATAACTACTATAATACTGCTCCTATGTACAAGAATATAACTACTATAATACTACCTCCTATGTACAAGAATATAAGTACTATAATACTGCTCTTATGTACAAGAATATAACTACTATAATACTACCTCCTATGTACAAGAATATAACTACTATAATACTACCTCCTATGTACAAGAATATAACTACTATAATTCTGCTCCTATGTACAAGAATATAACTACTATAATACTACTATGTACAAGAATATAACTAATATAATACTGCTCCTATGTACAAGAATATAACTACTATAATAATACTACTCCTATGTACAAGAATATAACTACTATAATACTACTCCTATGTACAAGAATATAACGACTATAATACTACTCCTATGTACAACCATATAACTACTATAATACTACTCCTATGTACAAGAATATAACTACTATAATACTACTCCTATGTACAACCATATAACTACTATAATACTACTCCTATGTACAAGAATATAACTACTATAATACTACTCCTATGTACAAGAATATAACTACTATAATACTGCTCCTATGTACAAGAATATAACTACTATAATACTGCTCCTATGTACAAGAATATAACTACTATAATACTACCTCCTATGTACACGAATATAAGTACTATAATACTGCTCTTATGTACAAGAATATAACTACTATAATACTGCTCCTATGTACAAGAATATAACTACTATAATACTACCTCCTATGTACAAGAATATAACTACTATAATACTGCTCCTATGTACAAGAATATAACTACTATAATACTACCTCCTATGTACAAGAATATAACTACTATAATACTGCTCCTATGTACAAGAATATAACTACTATAATACTACCTCCTATGTACAAGAATATAACTACTAGAATACTGCTCCTATGTACAAGAATATAACTACTATAATACTACTCCTATATACAAGAATATAACTACTATAATACTACCTCCTATGTACAAATATATAACTACTATAATACTGCTCCTATGTACAAGAATATAACTACTATAATACTACTCCTATGTACAACCATATAACTACTATAATACTACTCCTATGTACAACCATATAACTACTATAATACTACTCCTATGTACAAGAATATAACTACTATAATACTACTCCTATGTACAAGAATATAACTACTATAATACTGCTCCTATGTACAAGAATATAACTACTATAATACTGCTCCTATGTACAAGAATATAACTACTATAATACTACTCCTATGTACAACCATATAACTACTATAATACTGCTCCTATGTACAAGAATATATCTACTATAATACTACTCCTATGTACAACCATATAACTACTATAATACTGCTCCTATGTACAAGAATATAAGTACTATAATAATACTCCTATGTACAAGAATATAACTACTATAATACTACCTCCTATGTACAAGAATATAACTACTATAATACTGCTCCTATGTACAAGAATATAACTACTATAATACTACTCCTATGTACAAGAATATAACTACTATAATACTACTCCTATGTACAAGAATATAACTACTATAATACTGCTCCTATGTACAAGAATATAACTACTATAATACTGCTCCTATGTACAAGAATATAACTACTATAATACTACTCCTATGTACAACCATATAACTACTATAATACTGCTCCTATGTACAAGAATATATCTACTATAATACTACTTCTATGTACAAGAATATAACTACTATAATACTACCTCCTATGTACAAGAATATAAGTACTATAATAATACTCCTATGTACAAGAATATAAGTACTATAATACTGCTCTTATGTACAAGAATATAACTACTATAATACTACCTCCTATGTACAAGAATATAACTACTATAATACTGCTCCTATGTACAAGAATATAACTACTATAATACTACCTCCTATGTACAAGAATATAACTACTATAATACTGCTCCTATGTACAAGAATATAACTACTATAATACTGCTCCTATGTACAAGAATATAACTACTATAATACTGCTCCTATGTACAAGAATATAACTACTATAATACTACTCCTATGTACAACCATATAACTACTATAATACTGCTCCTATGTACAAGAATATAAGTACTATAATAATACTCCTATGTACAAGAATATAACTACTATAATACTACCTCCTATGTACAAGAATATAACTACTATAATACTGCTCCTATGTACAAGAATATAACTACTATAATACTACTCCTATGTACAAGAATATAACTACTATAATACTACTCCTATGTACAAGAATATAACTACTATAATACTGCTCCTATGTACAAGAATATAACTACTATAATACTGCTCCTATGTACAAGAATATAACTACTATAATACTACTCCTATGTACAAGAATATATCTACTATAATACTACTTCTATGTACAAGAATATAACTACTATAATACTACCTCCTATGTACAAGAATATAAGTACTATAATAATACTCCTATGTACAAGAATATAAGTACTATAATACTGCTCTTATGTACAAGAATATAACTACTATAATACTACCTCCTATGTACAAGAATATAACTACTATAATACTGCTCCTATGTACAAGAATATAACTACTATAATACTACCTCCTATGTACAAGAATATAACTACTATAATACTACTCCTATATACAAGAATATAACTACTATAACACTGCTCCTATGTACAAGAATATAACTACTATATTACTACCTCCTATGTACAAATATATAACTACTATAATACTGCTCCTATGTACAAGAATATAACTACTATAATACTACTCCTATGTACAAGAATATAACTACTATAATACTGCTCCTATATATAATCATTCTATATCACATACAGATAGTAATGACTCTATATGGTCAGACGTTTACCCTGATGTTAGGTATTGGTAGTTCTGGGTATATATTACAGTAAATGACGGTATTATATATATATTAGTGTATATATATATAAGTTTCTTCCTCTTCTTTCGGTCTCTTAGATCTTGGCTCGGACACTCTCTCTTCATTTTGCAGCTGTCACTTCTCTCGGAGTTGGTTCGGATAATTCTGGATGAAGGTTTTGGGAATTTGTGTAATATTCAGAATGACATTATTAGTAATTTGGGGTTGTTCTTCCTCTTCTGGGATTTGTTTTCCATATTCCGCCATACAGTACTTGCCCTCACACAGATCCCTGATTATACATTATACAATGTGACCTCAGGACTTACCTCTATCTTGTATACAGGTACCACCATGTATATAAATGATATTGCTGATACTGTAAGGGTTAATAAAATATTCATTGTTTCTTGTCCCTCCCCTGCGGAGTCTGTGAGCAGTCATGTGACTTGGGGCCACTTACCGCACAGTGTACGGCTCCTGTATACTCCTTGTATACTCAAATCCAATTTCTGAGCTTTATGTTGTGGCAGGATAGACAGGTTATCAGCAGTCGCAGGTCTCCGATGTGGGCGGTTATTTGGCCTCATTACGGTTATATTACAGGTAGCCATTGTGTTATAGGTGCACTCACACTGACTTGGTGCAATCCCTGCTGTGACTGTATTGCGGTATGTTTTATGATACTATGACGGCGTGTATGGTGATGACATCACATGCGGATGTCGGTCTGTTGTGGATGTGCAGTGTCCCTCAGTGTTTCGGGCAGGTCACCCATATCCGGATCTATTATTATACAATGTATCACATGATTACAATCTCTGAGCTCGTGACCTTCCTTTGCCTGAGATTTGATTGGACATTGTGTTTTTGTAAACGTCTCTCCGTTCCCGCTCCAATCGATCTACGAGCAGGATCCTCCGGATGCCCCAGCTTCTGAGCATGCCCCCAACGCTTCCAGTCTATAGGTGATAGGACAATCTCGCTGTAACTGCCTCCATTCCCAGCATCCTTTGCACATTTCACAGAGCATGCTCACTACACTCTTCCATAGAGATCTATAGGTGACAATCACAGTTCCCCTCTCCACGATGACCTCTTGTAGGTCACCGAGCATGCCTAAGACATTTCTATAAATCTAGATAGGTGATAAGAAATCTCAGACTTAACCCTCTCCGTGCCAGTATCCTTTCACAGAAGCTAAAGAGACACAATATATTATTATATATTTGGTGCTATGCCCCCCTGGGTGCGGGGTTCTCATTAGCCGCCCGCTTCTCCCCACTACCTGCCATCCCATTCACCCCCGTGTATGATGGGACTCATTAACTCTGCTCCTATGCGGCTCTCGCAGATCCCGCCAAGCTCCGACAATTCTATTTGCACTGTCATTGCTGGAAACAAGAAGAGAAATGAGCGGATAATTCCGTGTTCTTCTCTCCGGAGATTACCTGCCCTCCCCCGACGTACCGTGCAATTACGGTAATGGTAAATTACCGCCGACTTAGGAGGAAGGAAAGGGACAACCACAAATATGGTTGTCGGAAGAAAAAAGAATTTATTGGTGAATATTCTCCGGGCGATTTACAAAAAACATTCAGACAAAGAAAATGATGGAGGGAACGGAAAAAATATCAAGAACTGGAGGATAAAAACTAAGCTATTAATCCATATTTATAGGAGTTGTATACGGAGCCCCATTATGGGGGGCGAAGACTGGACCATTACCTGCGGGGGCGGCATCTGGCGGCATCACCCTTATGATTGAGGGCAGAAGCTTGTATGGACCCAACTGGGGCACTCTATAGGGAGGAGGAGAGGCCGAAGGTAGCACCCACAGGCCAGAGGCAGCACCCACAGGCCGGAGGCAGCATCCACAAGCCAGTGGCAGCACCCACAGGCCGGAGGCAGCACCCACAGGCCGGAGGCAGCACCCACAGGCCAGAGACAGCACCCACAGGCCAGAGACAGCACCCACAGGCCAGAGGCAGCACCCACAGGCCAGTGGCAGCACCCACAGGCTGGAGGCAGCACCCACAGGCTGGAGGCAGCACCCACAGGCCGGAGGCTGCACCCACAGGCTGGAGGCAGCACCCACAGGCCGGAGGCAGCACCCACAGGCCGGAGACAGCACCCAGAAGCCAGAGGCAGCACCCACAGGCCGGAGGCAGCACCCACAGGCCGGAGGCAGCACCCACAGGCCGGAGGCAGCACCCACAGGCTGTAGGCAGCACCCACAGGCCAGAGGCAGCACCCACAAGCCAGAGGCAGCACCCACAGGCCGGAGGCAGCACCCACAGGTCAGAGGCAGCACCCAAAGGCCGGAGGCAGCACCAACAGAGAGGACAGCACAGAGGGCAGTGATGGGGCGCCACTGGTGCCCACCAAATGCCAGTGCTATGAAGAGGCCACAGAATATGGCAGGAACATGGAGACATAACATCACCATTAACACTTAGACCACCAGGGCTGTTACAATCATTACTTTGTAATTGACTGAAGCTGAGATTTTTTGGGTTCCATCAGTTGACTATTATATCCAAGACCCAGTAATGGGAGGTCAGGTAAGGAGCCTAAAAATAGAGTAACATCTGCTCTCCTTTCCTGGACTCCGGCGCGTTGTCCTTCCAGTAGTTCCTGCAAATGTGGTTGGGAATCTCCAGTTAGTGAATGTAAACCTGGCGGGGATAGACCTGGCTCTATGGGAAGATACAATGTAATTATATATGGGCCGCCTGGATGGGGCGGGGGCTTTACCTGCCCTCAGTCTTCTCGATTTCTATGTCTATTGCTCTGATTCTGGAGACACGCCGTCATGTCCTAAGTGATGGAGGACGTCAGGGCCCATTACAAGTTTTTACAAAGTTTAATAACACAACTTGTTAGTCTCAGAACCCCCCCGAACCCAAAATCCATCCTGTATGATAGGGCAGTGCGGGGAAATAACTGGGTCCAGGGACATGTGTTGGTCTAGAACAATGGAAGAGTAAGGATCATGGAAGAGTAAGGATCATACACATGGAAGTCTCCAGAGCTAAAGTGACGGTAATGTGTGGCCAGTTCGGGTAGAATTCATCTGCCATCTTCGCCAAGGATACTGAGATCAGAGCCACGGTATGTGGAAGTCCAATATGTATTTCTGTCCACGTGTCACAGAATTTCTATCCCTAACTCATCAAACATGGGAAGAATATGCAAATCTGTCCTCCATGATGTAATTAGGATGCCAGTGCCTCAGTCATGCAGCCCAATAGAGGGCGCTCCCTTTATCATCATGCCTCATGATGTGGGATTTTACCAAGTACAGTCTCTCAGCCGAGGACAGCTGTTTCAATCTGATTGGATCTCTTCAGCCCGGCACAGAGAAGACTGACTTGGCAGAGGTGAGAGGCTTCTAGACAGGGTTAAGGGGATATCGTCACTCCTTAGGGAAAGACCACCATGTAGGTGTGTGGAATCTTATTAAGCCATTTGCGCTCCACTGTGCAAAGGAACATGGGAAGAATATGCAAATCTGTCAAGTCAGCCTTCTCTGCGCCGGGCTGAAGAGATCCAATCAGACCGAAACAGCTGTACTTGGTAAAATCCCACATCATTGCAGCAAAGGCCTCTGGGAAGGTCGGGCATGATGTTAAAGGGAGCGCCCTCTATTGGGCTGCATGACTGAGGCACTGGCATCCTAATTACATCATGGAAGACAGATTTGCATATTCTTCCCATGTTCCTTTGCACAGTGGAGTGCTCATGGTTTAATAAGACTCCACACACCTACATGGTGGTCTCTCCCTAAAAGTGAATCTCTAACCCCACTGACTCACCATAAAGGGCAAACAGGAGCCCGGACCTCAGCTGCAGAGAGGGTCCGCTGTCATTCCTGAAAGGGTTAATCATGTGGTTGCGGCCCCCGCCCTGGGGCTTCTATTCTGGTCTCTACCTTATATACATCCCAAACCATCTCAGCCGGGAGACCCTCCGTCCAGCGCCACCCCCCACCCGGCAGCCAAATCCATCTCAGAAGATTTTCTTATTCGATTTTTGTCCACAGACCAGAACAAACATTGTGAGATATTGCTGAGGGGCGCGAATGTGAACATCCCCCGAATCCGCCTTTCATGATTGTTTAGCTTATGTAACACCCCCAGCTTCTGGGTAATCCTCCGACCGGGAGACAAAACCCCCTATTTATTAAAAACTGGAGTCTCCCCCCCCCCCCCCCCCCCCGGTAAACACTGAGCCGCAAAACCGAGCGGATCCAGAGAGCGGAGCAGCTGTCTCAACACCGCGCTTATCAGCGAAACCTCCCCCTGGGAAGACAACGCCCTGCCAGGAGGAAATGCTGAGGGATTAGGGACAATATTACAGATAATTCCTACAAGTCCGGCAGAAAAGGATGAGAATTAGGGATTTGTGTCTCATGGAAAGATGGAAAATATCTCTGCGGGGGTGATGGCGCATGCGCCTGCAAAACTCATCATCAGATATGAAAGGGGTGGTGCCATGTGGACAACAGGGAGGGGTTTCCTACCCTCCAAATATCAGGTATGTGATGTGCCCTTGCCGAGGCCGATGCAGGTCAGGTGTGCGACCTGAATCACCTTCCCCTGGTAACGTCCGCGGCTTCCTAGCAGTGTAATAGTAATGTCCTTGCAGATGAAGCTGCGTTGCAAATAGCCCTGATTATAAATTGACCATTTTGTGTCTGCAGGTCTAATGCAGATCCCTTTAAGGTCACAGACTAATGTTCTGCCTATAATGTGACCCTGCCGTGATCGGTGACACTTCTGCTTCCTCTTAATATCTGCAGAATATCAGGGGACAATTTCAAAGGAAACACTCGCTGAGCTCCGAACCTGCAGAATCACAGGGAAGTCCTGCACAATGGACAAGTCCGGGGCAAACCAGAATAAACAAGGGGCATTTGTCTTTACCCATTGCCCTCCTCTCCTCATCACAACTTGTCCATCTTCCAGTCTATGAAAATCCCTAACTCTTCAATCGTAACATGTTACTGCCCTGTGCGTCACTCTCCTCCGTTCATAGGTCTGCCAAATATTCATCAAAGGGCACAAAGTAAAGATAAAAGCAGTGATCAATTCCGCTTGTAACACCCTCTCTGCCCACTTGGTGCGCTGTTGAGGGGACACAACCCAGCAGTGTACAGAACACAAACTCTTCTATCTCACAGCTCCACCTAGTGGTAGAAATGTGTACTGCGCAAATACTGCCCTTTACTGTCTGTCCAGTCAGAGCGGTGCCCACTTCTTAGACACCACACCATGATACTGTTAGGCCAAATCTGTAGCCACCCAAAGGATCCCCCTCCAAGGTAGCGCCATTGTCAATTCCCAGGTCTAGGCTTCTACATCTCCTGGTGACTGGTGGTATGGCCCATAGTCTGGTCAGGAATGGACAGTGACTACGATGGTCAGGCAGGGTATACAACCTATAGACTACAGCTGATCACAAGGGTGCAAAAATCAGGACACTCATCTGTCAACTGGTCCAAAGCTGGCAAAGGCTTGTCGTGATGGGAAGACGCCAATATGGTGGAGGGGCAATCGCAGCAGAGCCTGTGTGATAAGGCCGATCATATCTCATAGATCAGGGCACAGCCGCAGGAGATCAGACGGATCTAAAAACCAGGACCCCCGCTGATCAGCTGTAAGAAGGAACCACAGAACTTATGTACTGATGACCCACCTTCAGGATTGATAATTAATAAGATGACCCCTGCTGACCAGCTGCTTGAAGGGACCATGATGCTTGTGCTGTTGCAGTGACCCCTTTACTATTTACATTGTGCCCCATCTGTTTTATCGTGGCCGTACAATATAATTGCAGCCTCATCTTATAGAAATGAACAGGATACAATTACATTGTATGGTCACTATAAAACAATGCCGTGCCATGTAAATAGTAAAGGGGTCACGGCAACAGCACAAGTATCATGGTCCCTTCAAGCAGCTGGTCAGCAGGGGTCATCTTATTAATGATCTCAAAGGTGGGTCATCAGTACCAAGGAACTGGAATATCCTTAAAGGGATTCTCAACTTCCTTCTTCTGTTTCCGGATATGCACACACCCTGGTAATGATGAGAGATTGGTGAACTTTCTGGAAGTTTCTGTACGATGGTCCTGACGTCTGCGCTCGGAGCGGCTCCACATGGAACTTAGCGGTTGGTTTCATGGCGTTTTATTTGATTTGCTGTTCTAGTTGCGTTCAGGACATGACACGTCGCCGGCGCTTCCGATGTGCTCGATTCTGTAAAAGTACGGTACAAATGAGAGGAAATGGAGTGTGCGGTGAAATGGGGCATTAGAAGGGAACATCAGACAGATAGATGGATTAAGGTCAGCGCGGGGAGAGCGGCCGGGGCTGCCGGAGACATTAGCGCCATTCTTCTGCCTCATTTAAGACGTTTCTGCTTCCTTTACGACTGAGTCTCGGCCTTGAGATGACTGAAGAACTGGGTGATGTGTGTGTACAGCGGCAGAGGAGGACACCTATACCCTGTGCAGTCACTATGGGGCCCCGGGGGACAGGGGCCCGCTCAGCCTACATCATACAGCTTGGCTGCGAGACTCTATAAACCGGCTCTTAGTTATCATAATCAGGAATATAATCCTGCAGTGTAAAGCATGGGGAGAACCCACCTGAATACATCACAGCTGGACTTCAGACACCCGCAGACTCCTCTAGACAATAAACTGGATTGGATTGACTGGACATCGTTGGGTTGAAGTGTAAAGCATGGTGGATAGACGGAGCTGGCCCGCTATACAATATTACAAGGACCATTACAAGCTATAACCCGCAACACATACAGATAGGCAACAATGTTACAAATTGTGTTGTCTTGAAAAGCCGCTCATCTCATGGACAAGTCCAGCCAAAGGAAAGATAAGAAAGATCCCGCTGTTCTGCTCTGATACGTAGCAGGTGATCCCCGCTCCACAACAAACCGGGCTACTAATAATGCCACACGGACTAGTCTTCTGCTGCTCCAGAACCTGCCACAAGAGACATGGCTGCCCGGACAATGCAGGAGACCACAGCAGGAGGACAGGGCAGGATACAATGCAAAGTCCAGGACGTAAGGGTGGGAATCTCCAGGACTGAAGCTGAGGAGGTCCAGGACTTACAGGGAGTCGGTCACCGGCTCTAGTGATGAAGCAGAAACTTTAGAATATTCCAGACAAACCTTTTATTCATGAATCCTCCCGCCGTTCTGGAATTAGCCGCTGTTACGGTGACGGTGCGCCCGGAAGGGTCTGTGATGTTCTCTGAGCACTGCTTGTGGGATATGTGTAACAGGGGAGGTGAGAGCCAGGGAAGACTGATGGTCATCATCATCATCATCATCATCATCATCATCATCATCATCATCCTTCCCTAGAAACTAGAAGGAATCACTGGCGACAATGTCCCACCTCAGCTTCTGATTGGACAGAACCGGACCCCTGATTGATTCTCTGTCCCAAGGAGAATTAGGAGGATGGATATTCAGATCCTTGACAACTCATCTGGAGCCTGAGAATCTTAGAAGGTAGAAGAGGGTGTCAGAATATCACAACTGATAAGGTAGCTCTGCTGGTATGAGGCCCAAAGCCAGATTTTGTCTTTGAAGACATTTGCATTTCTACTGACACTGATTGGATCCCGATACGCTCTCTATCCTGATACGCTCTCTGCCCCGATACGCTCTCTATCCCGATACGCTCTCTATCCCGATACGCTCTCTATCCCGATACGCTCTCTATCCCGATACGCTCTCTGCCCCGATACGCTCTCTATCCCGATACGCTCTCTATCCCGATACGCTCTCTGTCCCGATACGCTCTCTGTCCCGATACGCTCTCTGTCCCGATACGCTCTCTGTCCCGATACGCTCTCTATCCCGATACGCTCTCTATCCCGATACGCTCTCTATCCCGATACGCTCTCTGTCCCGATACGCTCTCTATCCCGATACGCTCTCTGTCCCGATACGCTCTCTGTCCCGATACGCTCTCTGTCCCGATACGCTCTCTATCCCGATACGCTCTCTGTCCCGATACGCTCTCTGTCCCGATACGCTCTCTATCCCGATACGCTCTCTATCCCGATACGCTCTCTGTCCCGATACGCTCTCTATCCCGATACGCTCTCTATCCCGATACGCTCTCTATCCCGATACGCTCTCTGTCCCGATACGCTCTCTGTCCCGATACGTTCTCTATCCCGATACGCTCTCTATCCCGATACGTTCTCTATCCCGATACGCTCTCTGTCCCGATACGCTCTCTGTCCCGATACGCTCTCTGTCCCGATACGCTCTCTGTCCCGATACGTTCTCTATCCCGATACGCTCTCTATCCCGATACGCTCTCTATCCCGATACGCTCTCTATCCCGATACGCTCTCTATCCCGATACGCTCTCTGTCCCGATACGCTCTCTGCCCCGATACGCTCTCTGCCCCGATACGCTCTCTATCCCGATACGCTCTCTATCCCGATACGCTCTCTATCCCGATACGCTCTCTGTCCCGATACGCTCTCTGTCCCGATACGCTCTCTGTCCCGATACGCTCTCTATCCCGATACGCTCTCTATCCCGATACGCTCTCTATCCCGATACGCTCTCTGTCCCGATACGCTCTCTGTCCCGATACGCTCTCTGCCCCGATACGCTCTCTGCCCCGATACGCTCTCTGCCCCGATACGCTCTCTATCCCGATACGCTCTCTATCCCGATACGCTCTCTGTCCCGATACGCTCTCTATCCCGATACGCTCTCTGTCCCGATACGCTCTCTATCCCGATACGCTCTCTATCCCGATACGCTCTCTATCCCGATACGCTCTCTGTCCCGATACTCTCTCTATCCCGATACGCTCTCTATCCTAACTGATAAGGTAGCTCTGCTGGTATGAGGCCCAAAGCCAGATTTTGTCTTTGAAGACATTTGCATTTCTACTGACACTGATTGGATCCCGATACGCTCTCTATCCCGATACGCTCTCTATCCCGATACGCTCTCTGTCCCGATACGCTCTCTGTCCCGATACGCTCTCTATCCCGATACGCTCTCTGTCCCGATACGCTCTCTGTCCCGATACGCTCTCTATCCCGATACGCTCTCTATCCCGATACGCTCTCTGTCCCGATACGCTCTCTGTCCCGATACGCTCTCTATCCCGATACGCTCTCTATCCCGATACGCTCTCTATCCCGATACGCTCTCTGTCCCGATACGCTCTCTATCCCGATACGCTCTCTGTCCCGATACGCTCTCTGTCCCGATACGCTCTCTATCCCGATACGCTCTCTGTCCCGATACGCTCTCTGTCCCGATACGCTCTCTATCCCGATACGCTCTCTGTCCCGATACGCTCTCTGTCCCGATACGCTCTCTATCCCGATACGCTCTCTATCCCGATACGCTCTCTATCCCGATACGCTCTCTGTCCCGATACGCTCTCTGTCCCGATACGCTCTCTATCCCGATACGCTCTCTATCCCGATACGCTCTCTATCCCGATACGCTCTCTATCCCGATACGCTCTCTGTCCCGATACGTTCTCTATCCCGATACGCTCTCTATCCCGATACGCTCTCTGTCCCGATACGCTCTCTGTCCCGATACGCTCTCTATCCCGATACGCTCTCTATCCCGATACGCTCTCTGTCCCGATACGCTCTCTGTCCCGATACGCTCTCTGTCCCGATACGCTCTCTGTCCCGATACGCTCTCTGTCCCGATACGCTCTCTGTCCCGATACGCTCTCTGTCCCGATACGCTCTCTGTCCCGATACGCTCTCTGTCCCGATACGCTCTCTATCCCGATACGCTCTCTATCCCGATACGCTCTCTGTCCCGATACGCTCTCTATCCCGATACGCTCTCTATCCCGATACGCTCTCTATCCCGATACGCTCTCTATCCCGATACGCTCTCTGTCCCGATACGTTCTCTATCCCGATACGCTCTCTATCCCGATACGCTCTCTGTCCCGATACGCTCTCTGTCCCGATACGCTCTCTATCCCGATACGCTCTCTATCCCGATACGCTCTCTATCCCGATACGCTCTCTATCCCGATACGCTCTCTGTCCCGATACGCTCTCTGTCCCGATACGCTCTCTGTCCCGATACGCTCTCTGTCCCGATACGCTCTCTGTCCCGATACGCTCTCTGTCCCGATACGCTCTCTATCCCGATACGCTCTCTATCCCGATACGCTCTCTGTCCCGATACGCTCTCTATCCCGATACGCTCTCTGCCCCGATACGCTCTCTATCCTGATGAAAATGTCTGTTTTTGTGCTGTGTTAGCCGGTGGGTAGAAAATATAAAAAACAATAAACCTTGCTAGTCTTCAGTAGTTGATCCCTTTATTAATGGCTGACTAATACTGAGGAGAGATTACAAGGTTTCCAAGCTCTCGGCTTCTTCCTCAGATATATCTACAACACTTTCTGAAGGAGCATGTATATGTACAAGAGGGACACTCAGGAATAGAATTCTAGGAGGGGGGGGGGAGAAGGTTATTAGTTACTGTTACATACAAATAAACAATTCATCAATTGAAAAAGTGAAAAAAATGCGAACAGCCACAATACCGTCAGATATAGAATACTGGTATAAAGGAAAGAAAACTTACAATCCTGAGGTCCTGTGTGTTTGTGAAAAATCTCGTAGTGGAAATACCTGATGTGTGAATCGGATCCAAGTCGGATTGGGATGAACAGTGAGTAGAAAAAATATGAACAAATCCTTTGCCTGGCATCCAATATGGTTTAAAAATAAAACGTAGGTTTTATTTCATGGGAGACATGCTCCAAGTAAAAATAAGCAGTAAGTCCAGCGTGCAGGATGGTACTATCGCATTGCCTACGCGTTTCGGAGCGTAAAACGCCGCTTAGTCATGGCATAAGGACGGAACATATATATCATGCTTATATATAAAAACAAGTTGAACAGAACAAGCCCCCTCCCGTATACACTCAGGATGGAAGGCCTACCTAACTGCAAAGCATGCACCACCTGTGTAGGAGCTTTCACACGCACTGTGTATGGCCAAGGATTCTTTCATTTGAGAAAACAAACATATATGCAAAAAAAGAAAAGTGATACATTGTAACTAAGTATGATGAAGCATGTGTCAGATGTTATAACAGTGCAAACATGTATCCGGACTCTTTTATATTGAAACACCATTATCTCTATGATCCAGCTTCATGTCCCCCCCTACATCGGCCCCAGTGTAGTTGGACTCACCCTGCCACGCTCCCCCGCCGCTCGCTCACTGCACATAGGTGTCGGGCGGCTGGCTGCGTGTGGCATATTTGAGGCAGAGCAAGGGCCGGCGTCAGACGGGACATGAAGCTGGGAAATGTGGTTGATCCCTGGGGACACCGGCCTAGGGACACCACCCCCCAGGACACCCCTCCCCAACCCCCTGTACCCGCTGCACTGACCTGTGGTGTGTCGGGTGTGTCCTCCTTAGCTGTCCGCGAGCTGTGTAGGTGGCCTGGGATAGCTGCGGCGCTGGGACCATGTGGGCGGCCGCCATCTTCCTCACTGTGTCCCTGCTGAATCGGCACGCCCACCTTCAGCCCCCAACCTATGGTGCCGCAGCCCTGGCTCCAGAGCCCGCCCACAGCCTGCCATGCACCAATAGGAGGAGCGTGGACAGACCAGTGCTGGCGGAATGCCAGCTGCTGCAGCCGAGCCGGAGGGTGCTTTGGAGGGTCACGGTGGCGATTTTGGGTGAGTGACCCACATTTAAAGTAGCCTATTACCTTTTCCTGGGCAATATGTTGGTGTGTGTGAAATTTCCCCAAAATCCATTCAGCTGTTTGGCTGTGATTGAGGAACAAACATCCGAATATCCAAACCCACAAACATCCAAACCCACAAACATCCAAACTCACAACCATTCACCTTTATAATATCAGTAGGATTGCAGCCACTAGTCCTGTTCCCCCTCTGGAGTCTGTAGTGGTTATATCTTCGGTGTCCAGCAGAGGCAGCACTGGTCACTGTGGTTAATGTTATTCATAGGCTTGGATTACTCCTATACCCTGTAATTACTATAGAGCCGCTATAGATAATCCCAGGTGATAAGTCCAGAGGGGGAGGGGGTGGGGTGCGATATAATGTATAGAGTTAATATTCCACACACATTATCATTACATATGTATGAGGCTTATCAGCCCGGGCTACGAGCCTCCGACCATAAGCAGAGCCCTCCCTAATGTTACAATGTATCAGGGCTGTGGTGGGGGAGATATGGAAGGCAATGATCAGCCCATCGTATATTATGTGTATTATGTATATTATATTATAATCAGATATCACACTATACACTGGACTGCAAACGGAGAAATCAAAATGATGGAAACAAGAATTAGAGATACAGCCCCATCCCATACAGTAAGGCTAGGATATATGGTGAGAGAGGGGTCTTACTGATACTGAGGGTATATAGAGGGGTCTCACTGACCCTGAGGGTATATAGAGGGGTCTCACTGATCCTGAGGGTATATAGAGGGGTCTCACTGATCCTGAGGGTATATAGAGGGGTCTCACTGATCCTGAGGGTATATAGAGGGGTCTCACTGACCCGGAGGGTATATAGAGGGGTCTCACTGACCCTGAGGGTATATAGAGGGGTCTCACTGACCCGGAGGGTATATAGAGGGGTCTCACTGATCCTGAGGGTATATAGAGGGGTCTCACTGATCCTGAGGGTATATATAGGGGTCTCACTGATCCTGAGGGTATATAGAGGGGTCTCACTGATCCTGAGGGTATATAGAGGGGTCTCACTGATACTGAGGGTATATAGAGGGGTCTCACTGATCCTGAGGGTATATAGAGGGGTCTCACTGACCCTGAGGGTATATAGAGGGGTCTCACTGACACTGAGGGTATATAGAGGGGTCTCACTGACCCTGAGGGTATATAGAGGGGTCTCACTGACACTGAGGGTATATAGAGGGGTCTCACTGATCCTGAGGGTATATAGAGGGGTCTCACTGATCCTGAGGGTATATAGAGGGGTCTCACTGACCCTGAGGGTATATAGAGGGGTCTCACTGATCCTGAGGGTATATAGAGGGGTCTCACTGATCCTGAGGGTATATAGAGGGGTCTCACTGATCCTGAGGATATATAGAGGGGTCTCACTGATCCTGAGGGTATATAGAGGGGTCTCACTGATCCTGAGGGTATATAGAGGGGTCTCACTGATACTGAGGGTATATAGAGGGGCCTCACTGATACTGAGGGTATATAGAGGGGTCAATCACACAGAAAACACTGAGCGGATTTGGATGAGATTTGTCCCATAAATACTCTGTAACCTGGAGTAACACATCAGCTACTTAGTATCCCGGTACATGACATGGCTTCACTACTGTTCTGGATTTATGGTCACATACTATATTACACTTCTCCTGCAGCAGTATCTCAGCTAATTGGAGTTTGCTGATAAAGTCAGGTCTGTTATCTCTCTATGTAAGCACAGTTTGAAGTAAAATTCTAAAACCACGAGAACAATAAAGGAAGCCAGAAGTCACAGAGTTCTCCTCAAGCGGATCTAAGGGGGATTGAGCAAGCTAGGCATCAATACTGAAGCAGGCAGATCATCAACGCCAACAACATGCTCATTATATGGCGTCGCAGTGAACTGCTGAGATGCCGGAACAATCACGGGCACAGTGTGAGGAACAAGTTCAGCAGCAGGACAGCTTAAGAGCTGCCGAAACGCCAACGCAGGAGAACCATCAACGGCAGCAATTTGCTGAGTATAGGCGGATCATTGACACCAACCACAGGCTGGTAATCTCTATTGTAGACAGTAGATCCAGCCTGCTCCGTCCCGGTCTGCTCTGTGCAGATGTTGCCGCTCGGTCTCATCACAGACATTGAGGGATCCACTGACAAAACCTTATCTATAATCTTCAGTGCTCAGTACTTCTCCTTCCTCCGTTGTCTCTTCCTTCTTCCTCTTCTTTCATCTTCTTTCTCTTCCTCCTCTTTTTACATTCTCCTTCTGTTCTTCTCATTCATCTCCTCTTCTTTGTTTTCTTCCTCTTCTTCCATCCTCCTTCTCTTTTCCTCTTCCTCTTCTTTACTTTTTCCATCTTCCTTCATCATGACGTTTGATGTGACTCTGACCTGTCACAGTCCTTAGCGGTGACCCCGGGGTGCGAGAACTGAGAAAAGACCTGAGGACGCCACAAGGAAGAAGACACAGAGGGCCGGATGCCGCAAGGAGACCCAAAGTATATAATAATAGCATAGCACAGTATATAGTAACACACTGTATATAATAATAACATAGTAACACACAGTATATAATAATAACATAATAACATACAGTATATAATAATAACCTATAGTATATAATGGTAACATACAGTATATAATAGAGAAGAACAATCTGATACTTTGTTACTATTCCAATGACGTTTGGATTCGCTTCAGTCAGATTCTTCTTGTGGATTCTCAGATCCTTCTTTTTCTATTTCTTTCTCTTCTTTTCGTCTTCAGTTCCTTCTTTTTACCTCTCGGTAAGATGGAGCCGTCTTTCCTTGAGTTGTCTTAGTGAGATGTCTCTGACATTACAATGCCATACAAACCGGCGCTCCCTTTGTGTCAGTCTTGACTGTATCTCTGGTATTCCATTCCTTCATCCCAAGAACCCGCAGTATATTACTACCAATGAGGCAGCTGATTGTGTGTATATGTATTGCAGGGCCTGTGCTGGGGATCTATAGAGGACGTGCTGTAGCTCCAGGACAGGCGACCCCCCCATTACTATGCAGCAGTGGTTGCCTGCAGGTGGAGTAGACTGTAGTGTCCCCCCTCCCCCGTAGCGGCGATTAGCGCTACCCCTGGCTTCATTTCTGCTGATTCCTGCGCTACGTCTTTGACTCCTCAATTAACTTCTACATAAAGGTGCGTGTGAAATAGACGCCGCAATTAGAGCGGAATATTAAATCGCCGCCGCCGTTAATGCCATCCATCTAATGGAATTTTATTGGGCCGGAGTTGGCATTTAGCAGGAGTAACAAAGACCCCGGAAGGAGCCGGCTCTGCTAATTCTGTAAGCTGGATTACGAGGGACCTTGACCCCCCTCCCCAATCTGGGGCTGCGCAGAGTCGTTAAGCGGTTCCCCGGTCAGGAGGGACCTTCATCTTTATGCAGAACAAGTGGGAGCGCGTGGGGTTGAGGACGGCAGCGGCGGCGATTCTCTGGCAGGAGCTCAGCAGATCTGTGTTTATGAGCAAAAAAATACCTGGGGAATTATCGGCTGTAACCCGGCGCTGACGGCGGCCTTAACCCTTACCGCGCCGGCTGCAATGACACCGGTAACTGGGGCGCGCTGTGAGTCCTGCGGCCCGGGCTCCTCTTCTTCCTTTTTTCCCTGCACATTTTTTCGGGATTCCATCAGCTTCTCTGCAGTGTTTGCAGCCACCGTGTTGTTGCCGTGAACATGTGTAAGCATTAAATCTTTACGACCTTCTATTATAGCAAAACGCACGAAAAAAAGCAAAAAAAATAAAGCAGCAGGAGCGTTTTATGAGGCCATTACCCAATCAGCACCCATCTCGTGCTCCCTGTGATTTTCGGGTTGTTGCGGCCCCATCGATCCCAGTTCTGTCCATGATTTGTAACCAACATAAACCGAAACTTCCCCTTTGATCTTTTTGATCTTTTTTTAACCCCTTAATGTTTCTGCCGTACATCGAGCTCCTAAAGGGGAACGCTACCGTGAAAAGAGCAATCCTGGCGGAGGCCGCGGCGCAGACGGTGGGGACCGGTTGGGTTTCTGCCTCCGTTACATCAGATCTTTGGAGGCATCTACTTTGGATTGTCTATTTAACCCAATAGTACTAGTAGCGCGGGAGTTGGGTTCTGAGTATGGTGGCCACTCAGTAGCGTTGCACAAAATCCTTGAGGGTCTTCGGGCACCTTGGCTAAGCCCCAGATGGGACTGTAGTATGGAGGATTGGAAGGCCAGAAACGTAGAGTCTTTGTGGGAATTTCTGGGGAGAGATTGGTCAACCAAGTAGACAAAACCAAGGACCAGTCCAGCAACCTTCAGAGGTTTAGTTGTCTTTGGCTTTGCCCAGTCGGAGCTTTCGTGCCAAGGAAGATCCTCCAGTGGAAGATAAGGATTCTCTAGTCGTGGTCTTAGTTCTGAGTCCCTTCTAATATCCTAGAGGCGACAGTAGACAATTGGGGTCACACAGGCCTCGGGGGACTTTGCTTCTAGATAGGTCGAGTTTGCCTTTCCGATCCTAAAGGAGAGTCTCCATGGAGGAGCCTTGGAAGGACCTTCATTCTAAGAGCATTGACCCGACCATCAGAGGTCTTTGCAGTTCCATTTGGCCATGTCTTTATGTAGAGCCTGCAGACGGGGGTCGGAGGTCAGAGTGTAGGGGTCGTATTGTCAGCAGATATTCGGGTATTCGGGCACAAGGAGAAAGAGTGGGCAGAGCGTGGTGGCCGGTCCTGGTCTCATAGGTCCGGGAGTTACGAGGATTGTTTGAGTTGATCTCGAGCTCGTTCTGCTTCTTCTGGCTCCATGTTTTATTAGTCTGAATTATATTTTGGGGTCTGTTGAGGATTTTCTGTATTTTTATAGGATGATACGTCTGATGAGATTTGAGGCCATGATGGGAGTTGAACATCATAGAAGTTGTTGTCTTCTACTAGAACTTGGCTATTGGGAGGGTCCTTGGTGACCCCTGACCACACTTGACCTCATCCAGGAGGTGACCTCCATCCGTCCAGCAGAGGGCACTACAATCTCCTCCATCCTAAGGTTGTGGGTCACAGACATGGAATGACCTGGTCCTTCCTCCAGAAGATCTTGGGGTCACCTCCATGTATGGCGTCCTTGTACCTGCTCAGGTTACCGGGCCCTGCGGTCACCAATCTCGCCCATACAGTGTATATAATACCGCCAACCGGATGAAGGGTAATCTATGCGCCTGCACTTAGGAGATTGTGGCATTTACATAATTCACAGAGGGTCATTCTCCATTTCTGGGCTTGGAGTCTTCAGTTCTGTGATCTCGGGGTGACGCACACAATGGGCTCCCTATAATGTATTCCTGCGCCCCCCTGGGCCTGCACGTTGGAGCTAGAAGTTTCGGAGATTGTATCAGCTCCCTTTGCTCTCAGAGATAATGACACCTTCCTGCAGAGCTGAAATCCATTGAACCCCCCCATCCCCTCCCCCACACGGCCGCCATCCTGCTCTCTCCCCCGAGGACAGCGAAAAAGTCACAGGCAGGAAGCAGATCAAGGCTCCCGCGCCGCTCCCGCTGGGGGGGTCACATACTTTCATCTACTTTTGGCTTCACTTTTCTTCTAGATGACGGATCATCTCAATCAAAAGGAAAATAGAAGAAGAACAAAATCGGCTCGGCTCCGACAAATCTCCGAAATAAAAGCGAAATTATTACAAGAGTTGTCAAGTCTGAAGCAGAAAAGTGATCTGTAGTGTATATAATGTGCGAGATATGGGGTATATACTGTATACAAGACATATACATACAGTATACAGGACATGGAGTATATACCGTATACAACACATATACATACAGTATACAGGACATGGTCTATATACTGGATACAACACATATACATACAGTATACAGGACATGGTCTATATACTGGATACAACACATATACATACAGTATACAGGACATGGTCTATATACTGGATACAACACATATACATACAGTATACAGGACATGGGGTATATACCGTATACAACACATATACATACAGTATACAGGACATGGGGTATATACCGTATACAACACATATACATACAGTATACAGGACATGGGGTATATACTGGATACAACACATATACATACAGTATACAGGACATGGGGTATATACCGTATACAACACATATACACACAGTATACAGGACATGGGGTATATACCGTATACAACACATATACACACAGTATACAAGACATGGGGTATATACCGTATACAACACATATACACACAGTATACAGGACATGGGGTATATACCGTATACAACACATATACACACAGTATACAGGACATGGGGTATATACCGTATGCAACACATATACATACAGTATACAGGACATGGGGTATATACCGTATACAACACATATACATACAGTATACAGGACATGGGGTATATACCGTATACAACACATATTATATGTGACCATGTGGTCAGGAGAGGTATTACATGTAAGGCTTATCTATGGTCTTATCACATAACAGCACACCATGTGGTCAGGAGTGGTATTACATGTAAGGCTTATCTATGGTCTTATCACATAACAGCACACCATGTGGTCAGAAGGGGTATTACATGTAAGGCTTATCTATGGTCTTATCACATAACAGCGCACCATGTGGTCAGGAGAGGTATTACATGTAAGGCTTATCTATGGTCTTATCACATAACAGCACACCATGTGGTCAGGAGAGGTATTACATGTAAGGCTTATCTATGGTCTTATCACATAACAGCACACCATGTGGTCAGGAGAGGTATTACATGTAAGGCTTATCTATGGTCTTATCACATAACAGCGCACCATGTGGTCAGGAGAGGTATTACATGTAAGGCTTATCTATGGTCTCATCACATAACAGCACACCATGTGGTCAGAAGGGGTATTACATGTAAGGCTTATCTATGGTCCTATCACATAACAGCACACCATGTGGTCAGGAGAGGTATTACATGTAAGGCTTATCTATGGTCTTATCACATAACAGCACACCATGTGGTCAGGAGTGGTATTACATGTAAGGCTTATCTATGGTCTTATCACATAACAGCGCACCATGTGGTCAGGAGTGGTATTACATGTAAGGCTTATCTATGGTCTTATCACATAACAGCACACCATGTGGTCAGAAGGGGTATTACATGTAAGGCTTATCAGTGGTCTTATCACATAACAGCGCACCATGTGGTCAGGAGTGGTATTACATGTAAGGCTTATCTATGGTCCTATCACATAACAGCGCACCATGTGGTCAGGAGTGGTATTACATGTAAGGCTTATCTATGGTCTTATCACATAACAGCGCACCATGTGGTCAGGAGAGGTATTACATGTAAGGCTTATCAGTGGTCTTATCACATAACAGCACACCATGTGGTCAGGAGAGGTATTACATGTAAGGCTTATCAGTGGTCTTATCACATAACAGCACACCATGTGGTCAGGAGTGGTATTACATGTAAGGCTTATCTATGGTCTCATCACATAACAGCACACCATGTGGTCAGAAGGGGTATTACATGTAAGGCTTATCTATGGTCTTATCACATAACAGCGCACCATGTGGTCAGGAGAGGTATTACATGTAAGGCTTATCTATGGTCTCATCACATAACAGCACACCATGTGGTCAGAAGGGGTATTACATGTAAGGCTTATCTATGGTCTTATCACATAACAGCACACCATGTGGTCAGGAGTGGTATTACATGTAAGGCTTATCTATGGTCTTATCACATAACAGCACACCATGTGGTCAGGAGAGGTATTACATGTAAGGCTTATCTATGGTCTTATCACATAACAGCGCACCATGTGGTCAGGAGTGGTATTACATGTAAGGCTTAGCTATGGTCTTATCACATAACAGCGCACCATGTGGTCAGGAGAGGTATTACATGTAAGTCTTATCTATGGTCTTATCACATAACAGCACACCATGTGGTCAGGAGAGGTATTACATGTAAGGCTTATCTATGGTCTTATAACATAACAGCGCACCATGTGGTCAGGAGTGGTATTACATGTAAGGCTTATCTATAGTCTTATATAACAGCACACCATGTGGTCAGGAGAGGTATTACATGTAAGGCTTATCTATGGTCGTATCACATAACAGCGCACCATGTGGTCAGGAGTGGTATTACATGTAAGGCTTAGCTATGGTCTTATCACATAACAGCACACCATGTGGTCAGGAGAGGTATTACATGTAAGGATTATCTATGGTCTTATCACATAACAGCGCACCATGTGGTCAGGAGAGGTATTACATGTAAGGCTTATCTATGGTCTTATAACATAACAGCACACCATGTGGTCAGGAGAGGTATTACATGTAAGGCTTATCTATGGTCTTATAACATAACAGCACACCATGTGGTCAGGAGAGGTATTACATGTAAGGCTTATCTATGGTCTTATCACATAACAGCACACCATATGGTCAGGAGAGGTATTACATGTAAGGCTTATCTATGGTCTTATCACATAACAGCACACCATGTGGTCAGGAGTGGTATTACATGTAAGGCTTATCTATGGTCTTATCACATAACAGCGCACCATGTGGTCAGGAGAGGTATTACATGTAAGGCTTATCAATGGTCTTATCACATAACAGCACACCATGTGGTCAGGAGTGGTATTACATGTAAGGCTTATCTATAGTCTTATCACATAACAGCACACCATGTGGTCAGGAGTGGTATTACATGTAAGGCTTATCTATGGTTTATCACATAACAGAGCACCATGTGGTCAGGAGTGGTATTACATGTAAGGCTTATCTATGGTCTTATCACATAACAGCACACCATGTGGTCAGGAGTGGTATTACATGTAAGGCTTATCTATGGTCTTATCACATAACAGCGCACCATGTGGTCAGGAGAGGTATTACATGTAAGGCTTATCTATGGTCTTATCACATAACAGCGCACCATGTGGTCAGGAGAGGTATTACATGTAAGGCTTATCAGTGGTCTTATCACATAACAGCGCACCATGTGGTCAGGAGAGGTATTACATGTAAGGCTTATCAGTGGTCTTATCACATAACAGTGCACCATGTGGTCAGGAGAGGTATTACATGTAAGGCTTATCTATGGTCTTATCACATAACAGTGCACCATGTGGTCAGGAGAGGTATTACATGTAAGGCTTATCTATGGTCTTATCACATAACAGCACACCATGTGGTCAGGAGAGGTATTACATGTAAGGCTTATCTATGGTTGTATCACATAACAGCACACCATGTGGTCAGGAGAGGTATTACATGTAAGGCTTATCTATGGTCTTATCACATAACAGCACACCATGTGGTCAGGAGAGGTATTACATGTAAGGCTTATCTATGGTCTTATCACATAACAGCACACCATGTGGTCAGGAGAGGTATTACATGTAAGGCTTATCTATGGTCTTATCACATAACAACGCACCATGTGGTCAGGAGAGGTATTACATGTAAGGCTTATCTATGGTCTTATCACATAACAACGCACCATGTGGTCAGGAGAGGTATTACATGTAAGGCTTATCTATGGTCTTATCACATAACAGCACACCATGTGGTCAGAAGGGGTATTACATGTAAGGCTTATCTATGGTCTTATCACATAACAGCGCACCATGTGGTCAGGAGAGGTATTACATGTAAGGCTTAGCTATGGTCTTATCACATAACAGCGCACCATGTGGTCAGGAGAGGTATTACATGTAAGGCTTATCTATGGTCTTATCACATAACAGCACACCATGTGGTCAGGAGAAGTATTACATGTAAGGCTTATCTATGGTCTTATCACATAACAACGCACCATGTGGTCAGGAGAGGTATTACATGTAAGGCTTATCTATGGTCTTATCACATAACAACGCACCATGTGGTCAGGAGAGGTATTACATGTAAGGCTTATCTATGGTCTTATCACATAACAGCGCACCATGTGGTCAGGAGAGGTATTACATGTAAGGCTTATCTATGGTCTTATCACATAACAGCACACCATGTGGTCCGGAGTGGTATTACATGTAAGGCTTATCTATGGCTGTATTACATAGCAGCATATGTAGATGATAGCAATGTCCTATCACTCTGTAAATGCTGTGCTATAAGTTCTTGACCCCCCTCCCCCTCCTACACGGCACTGCCCTCATCCTCTGTACGGTCAGGAGTTGTAGTCCAGTTGTATATTATATTCATGTAGGAAGCCAAGATGGTGGAGCTTTCTTGAAAACGTCTTGGTGTTTGTTACTTGAGGCTTCATCATCTTCCCTGAACAGATGCTGGATGTACCTGCGCGTCCTGGAACAGAAGGGGTTAATGGTAATGCCCTGAACGAGTGCGGTACAATTGCTAATCCCGGGCTGTAATGTGCTGCATGTGTCGTTACATTGAGTACACTTAGATTGTCTTTCCTGACTAATCACCTCCTGGTTTGTGCCGAGCTCGATATTCGAGAGATAAAAGCGGGTAATTGGCTCAGTAGAAAGCCCATATTACAGCTGTACGACACCATCGCGCCATGCGAGCGGCTGCGGCCAGATGGATGAGTATCAATTTAGCGGCATTTCTCTCTTCCCCTGTTCATTCTTTATGTTACCCTCTGATCTGATGGATACAACCAGATCTGCCACTCTTACAGTTTGCCCAAGTTGTTACAAAACTCCAGTGACGTCCGGAGCCTTGGAGCCGCCGCCGTTCTGCCGCGCCGTGCTCGGAGTGTGGCAGACACTTTGTATCACTTTGCCTCAAGTATCACGTTAAAAACATTGGTAAATCATCGTTTGTGCTCCGGATGTCTTACATCGCCCCCTCTACAGATGGTGTTAACTCGCCGCGACCTTTGGATTGTGATGACTGCGCACATTTTAGTGGTGGATTTGGAAAAGCTGTGCCCTTGACATGTACCTGGCGCTCAGGCCGCAGCCGGCCACATCAGGACAATACGTTACAAGGTTGTCTGGCGGCAAATTGCAGAGGAAAAAACAAGATAAAACAGTGTGCAGCCTTGGAAGTTTTTGCTAGTTATTTTCTTGCAAACTTTTAGCCCTCGCTTATTATTAGCCCCAATATCCAGGTATCCTCAGAAGACAAGGCGACACCCCAAGTCCTATCAGACATCTCCAGCATCCTCAGGGCTGATGTTGGGCACCCATGGATGTGGATGGGTTTCCAATTTGGAGAAGACTGGACTTTATGTGTGTTGGATGAAAATACACAACAAATACATTGATGGCCCCCAAAGATTGAGCATCATCATCCTCAGGGGCTGAGCCGGACCTGAAACAAGCGTCAAAGGAACCCTCAAAGATAGGCCTTTGTTGCGACAATGGAGTTGTGATGGGCTGAACTTTTTTGGCTCAGGGTCAAGTTTACAATCCCAGACAGTAAAGTCCTTGAGTCGTGCGGGGAACACCACAGGGACCATCTTGTATTGTGAGGATAGAGAACTTGTGATCTTGGTTCCCTGATTCTCCTCTTCTTGGTCCTCTCCATTGTTGTCCATCGGAGTGGTGGGGCGAGTGGAGTGTTTGATGCATGTGATGGTTTATCCAGCTGGTGCGTGTTATATATCACATGGCCCACATCTTCTTCATTCTGTTTATTCTGGTGCGGCATTCAGGACTATCTTAATCTCTTCCTGACCAGGTTACTTTTTGAAGCCTATAAAAAATCTTCAATTTTGTTTTCATTCCTGAAATAATTTTGCATTTTTTTTTTGGTGGTGATACTCAGGGATTTATTTCAACAAGGGGTTAAAGAGGAAGAGCCAAGAGGTTTAAGGCAGTGTTTCCATCTATAGACATTGCCAATGCCAAGGTAGCGGTCTGTGCCCAGCATTGAAACTTTGCTGGGACTTACTGCTGGGATAGAGGGAGATAGAGCCGATGTTGGAACGCAATGCTGGGGCCAAAGCTGATACATTGAAGACACAGAACCCAACAACTCTCCATGATGTTAGACGTAGACTTGGCTAATGATGCATCAAACTTTATCTTGACATTCTAGGATGTGAGATGTGCCGTGTTAAGATGAAGTTTGCTGTGTTGTATGGCCGTATTTGTTGGGGGGAGGTTTCTTCTTTATGTGTATAGCCCCCCCCCCCCCCAGTCCTGATCGTGTCTCTTCTGTACTATATAAAGGATATCATCGCAGGAAAGTTCAGCCTTAATGGCTTTCAGAGCTTCAGTTCTCATAAGGCTCTTGTATTAAGCTGCTCATTAGATGGCGGGGATTTGTCTCCCCTCCCCCGCTGTAATTACACTGACACTGATGTCTGACTTCATGAGAGATAAAGCCATTAATGCACAATATATGTAAATAACACTTATACATATGGCAACAATTATTAATGTCGTCCGTACATCACCGGAGACGCCACTAATGAAACTGCGCTAATTGTACAATTTGCTCGTTTTACATATATTTGCATTTACGAAAATGTAAACGCCGAGAAACAAGGAAATTTCATTCATCAAACTATGGAAGGAAAACAGGATGAAGAATGTTCTGGAGTCTGATCTAAGGAAGATTTATTGCACCCTGATATTTTCTTGTGGCAAAACTGTTTATATACAAGAGTAAAGGAAGAAGAGAATCACAAAGCAACGTATAAGACTGTACAGCCTGTGTCCTCCAGACTCCTGTGTGGTATCTGGATTCCTCCATCCCTCTCCAGAGTCCTGTGCCCTCCCAGACCCTTTTGTTTTCCTCCAGACTCCTCTGTCCTCCTCTAAGCCCTTCTGTCCTCCTCCAGACTTCTCTGTTTTCTCCAGACTCCTCTGTCTCCTCCAGACTTCTCTCTTCTTCTCGAGACCTCTCAGTCCTCCTCCAGACCCTTTGTTCCACCCCAGACTCTACTGTCCTCATCCAGACTCCTCTATCCCCTCCAGTCTACTCCATTCTCCTCAATATCTCTCTGTCCCTCCAAAATCGTCTGCTCTCCTTCAGACTCCTCTTTCCCTCTCCATACTACTCTTTCCTCCTCCAGACTCCTCTGTTCTCCTCCATATCTCACTGTCCACTCCAGACTCCTCTGCCCACCTCCAGACTCCTCTATCCCTCTACTGACTTCTCTGTCCTTCTCCAGACTACTCTGTCCATCTCCAGATATCTATGTCCTCCTCTAGAATCCTCTGTCCCTCTCCAGACTCCTCAGTCCTCCTTACGACTCCTCTGTCCCTTTTCAGACTCCATTGTCCCTCTCCAGACTCTTCTGTCCTCCTCCAGACCCTTCTGTCCCTTTCGAGACTCCTCTGACTCTTCCAGACTCCTCTTTCCCCATCCAGACTTCTCTGTCCTCCTCCAAACTCCTCTATTCCTCTTCTGACTCCTCTGTCCTCCTTCAGACTCTTCTGTCCCTCTCCACACTCTTCTCTCTTTCTTGAGACTCCTCTGTCCCTCTCCAGACTCCTCTGTTCCTCTCCAGACTCCTCTGTCCCTCTCCAGACTCCCCTGTCCCTCTCCAGACTCCTGTGTCCTCCTTCAGACCCCTCTGTCCTTCTACAGACTCTTCTGTTCTCCTACAGACTCTTCTGTCCCTCTCCAGATCCCTCTTCCCTATCCAGATTCCTCTGTCCCTCTCCAGACTCTTGTGTCCTCCTTCAGACTCCTCTATCCTCCTCCAGGCTCCTCTGTCCCTCTCCAGACTCCCGTGTCCCCCTTCAGACTCCTCTATCCCTCTCCAGACTCCTGTGACCTCCTTCAGACTCCTCTGTCCTTCTACAGACTCTTCTGTTCTCCTCCAGACTCCTCTGTCCCTCTCCAGACTCTTGTGTCCTCCTTCAGACTCCTCTATCCTTCTCCAGACTCCTGTGTCCTCCTTCAGACTCCTCTATCCTTCTCCAGACTCCTCTGTCCCTCTCCAGTCTCCCGTGTCCCCCTTCAGACTCCTCTATCCCTCTCCAGACTCTTGTGTCCCCCTTCAGACTCCTCTATCCTCCTCCAGGCTCCTCTGTCCCTCTCCGGTCTCCCGTGTCCTCCTCCAGACCCCTCTGTCCTCCTCCAGGCTCCTCTGTCTCTCTCCAGACTCCTCTAATACTTTCCAGACCCCTCTGTCCCTCTCCAGACTCCTCTATCCCTCTCCAGACTCCGCTGTCCTTCTCCAGACTCCTCTAATCCTTTCCAGACCCCTCTGTCCCTCTCCAGGCTCCTCTTTCCTCCTCCAGACTCCTCTGTCCCTCTCCAGAGTCCTGTGTCCCCCTTTAGACTCCTCTATCCCTCTCCAGACTCTTGTGTCCCCCTTCAGACTCCTCTATCCTTCTCCAGACTCCTCTGTCCCTCTCCAGTCTCCCGTGTCCCCCTTTAGACTCCTCTATCCCTCTCCAGACTCTTGTGTCCCCCTTCAGACTCCTCTATCCTCCTCCAGGCTCCTCTGTCCCTCTCCGGTCTCCCGTGTCCTCCTCCAGACCCCTCTGTCCTCCTCCAGGCTCCTCTGTGTCTCTCCAGACTCCTCTAATACTTTCCAGACCCCTCTGTCCCTTTCCAGACTCCTCTATCCCTCTCCAGACTCCGCTGTCCTTCTCCAGACTCCTCTAATCCTTTCCAGACCCCTCTGTCCCTCTCCAGGCTCCTCTTTCCTCCTCCAGACTCCTCTGTCCCTCTCCAGACTCCTCTGTTCCTCTCCAGACTCCTCTGTCCCTCTCCAGACTCCCCTGTCCCTCTCCAGACTCCTGTGTCCTCCTTCAGACTCCTCTGTCTTTCTACACTCTTCTGTTCTCCTCCAGACTCCTCTATCCTTCTCCAGACTCCTCTGTCCCTCTCCAGTCTCCCGTGTCCCCCTTCAGACTCCTCTATCCTTCTCCAGGCTCCTCTTCCTTCAGACAACTCTGTCCTTCTACAGACTCTTCTGTTCTCCTACAGACTCTTCTGTCCCTCTCCAGATCCCTCTTCCCTATCCAGACTCCTCTGTCCCTCTCCAGACTTTTGTGTTCTCCTTCAGACTCCTCTGTCCTCCTCCAGGCTCCTTTGTCCCTCTCCAGACTCCTGTGTCCCCCTTCAGACCCCTCTGTCCCTCTCCAGACTCCTCTGTCCTTCTACAGACTCTTCTGTTCTCCTCCAGACTCCTCTATCCCTCTCCAGACTCCTCTGTCTCTCTCCAGACTCCTCTAATCCTTTCCAGACTCCTCTGTCTCTCTCCAGACTCCTCTAATCCTTTCCAGACTCCTCTATCCCTCTCTAGACCCCTCTGTCCCTCTCCAGGCTCCTCTTTCCTCCTCCAGACTCCTCTGTCCCTCTCCAGAGTCCTGTGTCCTCCTTTAGACTCCTCTATCCCTCTCTAGACTCCTCTGTCCTCCTCCAGGCTCCTCTCTCCCTTTTCTGACTTCTCTGTGCCCCCCAGACCTCCAGTAACCAATCTTCATCTCCATCATATCTGCCCCTATACACAGATGGTCATGCTGATATTTATAGGATCCCCCAGCATTGGTGTGTTGTGTGTGGCCAGGCCAAGAGACAGAGAGATGTAGGACATGTCACATATTACACAATATCTTATCCAGTATTTGTATCACAGGCTGCTTCATCCATTTATATTCCCAATTCCTTCAGAATTCCCAGACCTTATTATTCCATTCACTGGATTTCTCTGATCCTCTGTGCGTGTCTTTAGTGACACAGCATTGCCAATCTGGAGGACACCGCTGGTCATGATAACGTCCCTGACTACTTGTGTGACCTCTGACATCAATCATTGGTCATGGCGGTATACGGAATGAGACTGCCGGGCCAATGATTCATTACAGAGGTCACATTTGCTCTCATGAAATCAATTCCATATAATATTGTCAGGCTGCAATTCCCAACATAACCACTGGTGGCCGCTCATCGTCACATATAGGATAGACATCACATGACACAATATCATAAAATCATGTTGTCCTGAAAAGCTGCTCATCGGGTCACACAATGAAGTAGAGCTGTCCAGCCCAGTGGAAAGGAAGGTAGAGAAGGGCAGATGTCTAGGCCGGAGTCCTTACTGCTACTATGTATAGGGTGACTTTACAATTTGCACCGAGAAGAGCATCGCACGTGTATGAATTATTCCCTATGGAGTCTGAAGAAGTTTCTAGATCATATATACTCCCCCCAGGATCTGGATCGCTGTAAGACCTGTAGATCTGTAAAGGATTACTGGTGGGGTCTGAGCAGATACTGGGTCTTACCACAAGGGGGTGTAAAAGCACTTCCCTCACTGCCCTATAAAAAGGCCCTCAGAGGCTACTTTTGGGTAGTGTACCTCTTGGTGAGAGATGGTGGACTGTAAGATATGTCTGTATGATGCACATTTTACCCAGTTCATAAGGGACATCATTGTACTAAGGGGAGCCGGGGTGGGGGTGGGGGTGGGGGCTGCCATTTTGCTGAATTGACCTTACCTAGACTGTTCAGACCTCGCATGGTGCACGCATGGTGGACAGTAGAGAAGATGGTATGATCCAGTGACAATCATGAGCAAATCTTGTAGTGTTATACACCCGTGTCTCTTCTTCACACTTCTTCACACTCCCCCAGCCCTCGCCCATAACATGTCCATTGACAACCCGTCATGTCACCGTCATCTGTTGTCATGATCAATAACCCTGAACTATACAGACTGGATCGTCTTTACTGCTGGATCTGGGATCTGTATGGGATCTGTATGGGATCTGTATGGGATCTGTATGGGATCTGTATGGGATCTGATGACCATCGTGGTGGAGTATGGAGGCCTCGGTGATATCTACCGGACATCCGGACACTAACACGTGTGTGATCTAATGATGGAAACTGGCACCAGCAGGATAATGCTCACCCACCCCCGTACACCCCCATACACCCCCATACACCCCCGTACACCCCCATACACCCCCGTACACCCCCGTGCACCGCCACACCCCCCCGTAACCCCCATACACCCCCGTACACCCCCATACACCCCCGTACACCCCCGTACACCCCCATACACCTCTATACACTCCCGTACACTCCCGTACACCCCCGTACAGCCCCATACACCCCCGTACACCCCCATACACCCCCGTACACTCCCGTACACCCCCATATACCTCAATACACCCCCATACACCCCCATACACCCCCGTACACTCCCGTACACCCCCATACACCTCAATACACCCCCATACACCCCCGTACACTCCCGTACACCCCCATATACCTCAATACACCCCCGTACACCCCCATACACTCCCGTACACCCCCATACACCTCAATACACCCCCATACACCCCCGTACACCCCCGTACACCCCCATACACCCCGTAAACCCTCGTACACCCCCATACACCTCCATACACCCCCGTACACCCCAATACACCCCCGTACAGCCCCATACACTGCCGTACACCCCCCATACACCCCCATACACCCCCGTACACCCCCATACACCCCCGTACACCCCCGAACACCCCCATACACCCCCATACACCCCCGTACACCCCCATACACCCCTGTACACCCCCATACACCCCCGTACACCCCCGAACACCCCCATACACCCCCATACACCCCCATACACCCCCATACACAAGGGACCCCAGGGACGTCCTCACCACATAACAACACGTCCTGCCCATCACCATTTATAGGATAAGCTGGGACATCACCCAGGAGGAGACCACGATGGATACAGGGGCAGATATGTGTTATATTATTGAGTCTATACAGTATATATATATCTGAGGCTCTGGGGCCGGCGCAGGAATCCTCACTATTTACAATCCTTTCACTTAATTAGGTCTTAATTATAGACACAGAAATTACAGAAAATATCCGGTAATTACTAATCAGAGAAACCAGACGTGAGCAAGACAACGACGACATCGCCCAGCAAACCTGCAGCTCTGCGAGCGGCCCAGTATCCGAGAGCGAGAAATCACATGTATGTGTATTCACAGGGGGTGATGGAAGAATACAGCTCTCCCTCCCCCAGCTCTGCTGTATCCCTGCTGTATCTCAGCTCTGTTGTATCCTCGGTGTATCTCAGCTGTGTTGTATCCTCGGTGTATCTCAGCTATTGTATCCTCGGTGTATCTCAGCTATTGTATCCTCGGTGTATCTCAGCTCTGTTGTATCCCTGGTGTATCTAAGCTCTGCTGTATCCTCGGTGTATCTCAGCTCTGCTGTATCCCTGCTGTATCTCAGCTCTGCTGTATCCCTGGTGTATCTCAGCTCTGCTGTATCCCTGGTGTATCTCAGCTCTGCTGTATCCCTGGTGTATCTCAGCTCTGCTGTATCCCTGGTGTATCTCAGCTCTGCTGTATCCCTGGTGTATCTCAGCTCTGCTGTATCCCTGGTGTATCTCAGCTCTGCTGTATCCCTGGTGTATCTCAGCTCTGCTGTATCCTCGGTGTATCTCAGCTCTGCTGTATCCTCGGTGTATCTCAGCTCTGTTGTATCCTCGGTGTATCTCAGCTCTGTTGTATCCCTGGTGTATCTCAGCTCTGCTGTATCCTCAGTGTATCTCAGCTGTTCTGTATCCCTGCTGTATCTCAGCCGCTTGGTCGCCCCCTCCTCCATATATTGGGGCGCTTTGTCTATTATGTATGCGGCTTTGGCGGTCTTTTCCCCGTATTTTCGGATATTTCCGGATCCTTTGATGCGTTCCCTGCGGTGCGGCGTTTCTATCAGCACATCTCGCCCTCGGCGTTCCGGCTGTGATTCTTTCCTCGCACTTTCCTCTCCTCGGGCTGTGATTTGTTTCCTGACGATTTCCTTACATTGTTGTAGAAGACGAGACGCGGCGGTGGAAGAAGATGAAGAATTAAGCGCGGCGGTAAATATGCGGAGTGGATGGCGGACAGTGACTGCAGTGACTGCGCTAAATGTGACGATTAGAGTCTGTGGAGTGGAGAGCGTCAGCAGGACGCAGGGAGCGCGGGGAGAGCGATGTGAGGGGAATGGCGCCGCACGCATTTCCTTCAGATGGTCGGAGAGAAATGATAATTCAGAAACTTCTTCAAAGAGAAAACACAGAAGGATTTACATAGAGGAGACAATGGTGGCGGCGGCGGCGGTATAAACACAAAGTCACCGCCATACAGAGCGCATGAACTACACCGCCAAGTCTCCAGAGGACTGTCAGTATACGGGGGGCAGGTAACCCCAAGACCGACCTCTGATGACCGCACAGATTGTGGGTGCGCGGGGCTGGCAGTGATCGGCTGGCCGCACAGATTGTGGGCGTACGAGGCTGGCAGTGATCGGCTGACCGCACAGATTGTGGGTGCGCGAGGCTGGCAGTGATCGGCTGACCGCACAGATTGTGGGTGCGCGGGGCTGGCAGTGATCGGCTGACCGCACAGATTGTGGGTGCGCGGGGCTGGCAGTGATCAGCTGACCACACAGATTGTGGGTGCACGGGGTTGGCAGTGATCGGCTGACCGCACAGATTGTGGGCGCGCGGGGCTGGCAGTGATCGGCTGACCGCACAGATTGTGGGCGCGCGAGGCTGGCAGTGATCAGCTGACCGCACAGATTGTGGGCGCGCGGGGCTGGCAGTGATCAGCTGACCGCACAGATTGTGGGCGCGCGGGGCTGGCAGTGATCAGCTGACCGCACAGATTGTGGGTGCACGGGGCTGGCAGTGATCAGCTGACCACACAGATTGTGGGCGTACGAGGCTGGCAGTGATCAGCTGACCGCACAGATTGTGGGTGCACGGGGCTGGCAGTGATCAGCTGACCGCACAGATTGTGGGTGCACGGGGCTGGCAGTGATCAGCTGACTGTACAGATTGTGGGTGCACGGGGCTGGCAGTGATCAGCTGACTGTACAGATTGTGGGCTTACGAGGCTGGCAGTGATCAGCTGACCGCACAGATTGTGGGCGCGCGGGGCTGGCAGTGATCAGCTGACTGTACAGATTGTGGGCGCACGAGGCTGGCAGTGATCAGCTGACCGCACAGATTGTGGGTGCGCGGGGCTGGCAGTGATCAGCTGACCGCACAGATTGTGGGCGTACGAGGCTGGCAGTGATCAGCTGACCGCACAGATTGTGGGTGCACGGGGCTGGCAGTGATCAGCTGACCGCACAGATTGTGGGTGCGCGGGGCTGGCAGTGATCAGCTGACCGCACAGATTGTGGGTGCGCGGGGCTGGCAGTGATCAGCTGACCGCACAGATTGTGGGTGCACGGGGCTGGCAGTGATCAGCTGACCGCACAGATTGTGGGTGCACGGGGCTGGCAGTGATCAGCTGACCGCACAGATTGTGGGTGCGCGAGGCTGGCAGTGATCAGCTGACCGCACAGATTGTGGGCGCACGAGGCTGGCAGTGATCAGCTGACCGCACAGATTGTGGGCGCGCGGGGCTGGCAGTGATCAGCTGACTGTACAGATTGTGGGCGCACGAGGCTGGCAGTGATCAGCTGACCGCACAGATTGTGGGTGCACGGGGCTGGCAGTGATCAGCTGACCGCACAGATTGTGGGCGTGCAGGGCTGGCAGTGATCAGCTGACCGCACAGATTGTGGGCACGCGGGGCTGGCAGTGATCAGCTGACCGCACAGATTGTGGGCGCGCGGGGCTGGCAGTGATCAGCTGACCGCACAGATTGTGGGCGCGCGAGGCTGGCAGTGATCAGCTGACCGCACAGATTGTGGGCGCGCGGGGCTGGCAGTGATCAGCTGACCGCACAGATTGTGGGTGTGCGAGGCTGGCAGTGATCAGCTGACCGCACAGATTGTGGGTGCGCGGGGCTGGCAGTGATCAGCTGACCGCACAGATTGTGGGTGTGCGAGGCTGGCAGTGATCAGCTGACCGCACAGATTGTGGGTGCGCGGGGCTGACAGCGAGCGGCTGCTCTGTAATTCTGCGTCCTGTTATGTGGCCATCGCCAATCTGTAACTAATCGTCCCCGAGAAGCCGCAACGTGTGAGATGTTTCTGGGCCACATAACAGGCTCATTGTATAATCCAAACTGCACGGGGGAGGGGGCGCCAGTCATAAAGCACAACAAGACCCGGCACACGATGCGACTGTTGCGGCCAAATCACGGCTGGCGCGCGGGGAACCCTCCAGGACCCATCACCAGCCAATGATTATGCAAAGAGGCAAATGTGCTTAATGGGAGAGATGAAGAATGAAGCGAAGGAGCCGCCAAAATCCAGGGAGCGGGCAAGGACTCCGGGGGGCGCCACATGCCTGCTGATAACCCTTTCCTGCACTGTGGCTCATTGTAGCACTGAGCGCTGCACTGTTAACCCTTTCAGCAACATCATTGTCATGTTATCAGAACCATCACAATAGTTAGGGGTCACAGGGTGGGACATAACGTCCTGGTGTGTCCCCTCCCCCTAATCCCTACAGCAATGATGTCATTTATATGTTTGCCCCTCCCCTTCCCCTCCAATCCCTACTGGTCTCATTTACATTTAAGGATTTACGCATTACAGTGCAGAGGCGCAAGGTGTGGCAGTAATAGATAATGGCATCAGTCTGGCAGCCACAGGCCCAAGTAGGCTCGCAACTTGGTGGTTCCAATGTCTCTGATGGGACCTGTGTGTGGTTTCTAAAGCCTCCGATAGGCTCACAGCTTAGTGGTTACAGCCTCTGATGGGCTCACACCTTGGTGGTTACAGTCTCTGATGGGCTCACACCTTGGTGGTTACAGTCTCTGATGGGCTCACAGCTTAGTGGTTACAGTCTCTGATGGGCTCACACCTTGGTGGTTACAGTCTCTGATGGGCTCACAGCTTGGTGGTTACAGTCTCTGATGGGCTCACAGCTTGGTGGTTACAGTCTCTGATGGGCACACAGCTTAGTGGTTACAGTCTCTGATGGGCACACAGCTTAGTGGTTACAGTCTCTGATGGGCTCACACCTTGGTGGTTACAGTCTCTGATGGGCTCACAGCTTAGTGGTTACAGTCTCTGATGGGCTCACAGCTTAGTGGTTACAGTCTCTGATGGGCTCACAGCTTAGTGGTTACAGTCTCTGATGGGCACACAGCTTAGTGGTTACAGTCTCTGATGGGCTCACAGCTTAGTGGTTACAGTCTCTGATGGGCTCACAGCTTAGTGGTTACAGTCTCTGATGGGCACACAGCTTAGTGGTTACAGTCTCTGATGGGCACACAGCTTAGTGGTTACAGTCTCTGATGGGCACACAGCTTAGTGGTTACAGTCTCTGATGGGCACACAGCTTAGTGGTTACAGTCTCTGATGGGCACACAGCTTAGTGGTTACAGTCTCTGATGGGCACACAGCTTAGTGGTTACAGTCTCTGATGGGCACACAGCTTAGTGGTTACAGTCTCTGATGGGCACACAGCTTAGTGGTTACAGTCTCTGATAGGCTCACAGCTTGGTGGTTACAGTCTCTGATAGGCTCACACCTTGGTGGTTACAGCCTCTGATGGGCTCAAACCTTGGTGGTTACAGTCTCTGATGGGCTCACAGCTTAGTGGTTACAGTCTCTGATGGGCTCACACCTTGGTGGTTACAGCCTCTGATGGGCTCAAACCTTGGTGGTTACAGTCTCTGATGGGCACACAGCTTAGTGGTTACAGTCTCGGATGGGCACACAGCTTAGTGGTTACAGTTTCTGATGGGCTCACAGCTTAGTGGTTACAGTCTCTGATGGGCACACAGCTTGGTGGTTACAGTCTCTGATGGGCACACAGCTTAGTGGTTACAGTCTCGGATGGGCACACAGCTTAGTGGTTACAGTTTCTGATGGGCACACAGCTTAGTGGTTACAGTTTCTGATGGGCTCACAGCTTGGTGGTTACAGTCTCTGATGGGCACACAGCTTGGTGGTTACAGTCTCTGATGGGCTCACACCTTGGTGGTTACAGTCTCTGATGGGCACACAGCTTGGTGGTTACAGTCTCTGATGGGCTCACACCTTAGTGGTTACAGTCTCTTATGGTCTCACAGTTTGTTGGTTACAGTCTCTGATGGGCTCACACCTTGGTGGTTACAGTCTCTGATGGGCACACAGCTTGGTGGTTACAGTCTCTGATGGGCTCACACCTTGGTGGTTACAGTCTCTGATGGTCTCACAGCTTGGTGGTTACAGTCTCTGATGGGCTCACACCTTAGTGGTTACAGTCTCTGATGGTCTCACAGTTTGTTGGTTACAGTCTCTGATGGGCTCACACCTTGGTGGTTACAGTCTCTGATGGGCACACAGCTTGGTGGTTACAGTCTCTGATGGGCTCACACCTTGGTGGTTACAGTCTCTGATGGTCTCACAGTTTGTTGGTTACAGTCTCTGATGGGCACACAGCTTGGTGGTTACAGCCTTTTATGGGCACTTAGTTTGGTGGTTATAGCCTCTGTCTTATGCCACTGCAACTGAGCAGGATGAGGCTGGTGAGAAGGGTGAGGAAGGTGAGGAGGATGAGGCGGGCGAGGTTCTTTCAAATTGGATACAATAAATTTTCCATTTACATTTCAGCTTTTTTCTCAGGAAATGAAAGTGATTTTGCAAAACAAGAAAAAAAAAACGACAAATGATAAAAGTCACAAAAACAGGAAAAATCACATTGTAGGAGCAAATTGATGTTTTTCTCAGATGCAGAAACAGACAAAGACGTGACGGAGAAAGTGCAAATAACCCGAGATTGTATTGTGAGATGTACAAGGGACCAGTGTACTGAGGAACATACATGACCCCCGCACTGCACAGGAGACATATGGAGAACTACAACTCCCAGCATACTGTAAGCTGAGCATGGACATGACATCTAGAATATGTGCACAGTGACTGTACCAGCAGAATAGTGAGCGCAGCTCTGGAGTATAATACAGGATAAGTAATGTAATGTATGTACACAGTGACTGTACCAGCAGAATAGTGAGCGCAGCTCTGGGGTATAATACAGGATAAGTAATGTAATGTATGTACACAGTGACTGCACCAGCAGAATAGTGAGCGCAGCTCTGGAGTATAATACAGGATAAGTAATGTGATGTATGTACACAGTGACTGTATGAGCAGAATAGTGAGCGCAGCTCTGGGGTATAATACAGGATAAGTAATGTGATGTATGTACACAGTGACTGTATGAGCAGAATAGTGAGCGCAGCTCTGGGGTATAATACAGGATAAGTAATGTAATGTATGTACACAGTGACTGCACCAGCAGAATAGTGAGCGCAGCTCTGGGGTATAATACAGGATAAGTAATGTAATGTATGTACACAGTGACTGCACCAGCAGAATAGTGAGCGCAGCTCTGGAGTATAATACAGGATAGGTAATGTAATGTATGTACAGAGTGACTGTACCTGCAGAATAGTGAGCGCAGCTCTGGAGTATAATACAGGATAAGTAATGTAATGTATGTACACAGTGACTGCACCAGCAGAATAGTGAGCGCAGCTCTGGAGTATAATACAGGATAAGTAATATAATGTATGTACACAGTGACTGTACCAGCAGAATAGTGAGCGCAGCTCTGGAGTGTAATACAGGATAAGTAATGTAATGTATGTACACAGTGACTGTACCAGCAGAATAGTGAGCGCAGCTCTGGAGTATAATACAGGATAAGTAATATAATGTATGTACACAGTGACTGTACCAGCAGAATAGTGAGCGCAGCTCTGGAGTATAATACAGGATAAGTAATGTAATGTATGTACACAGTGACTGCACCAGCAGAATAGTGAGCGCAGCTCTGGGGTATAATACAGGATAAGTAATGTAATGTATGTACACAGTGACTGTACCAGCAGAATAGTGAGTGCAGCTCTGGAGTATAATACAGGATAAGTAATGTAATGTATGTACACAGTGACTGTACCAGCAGAATAGTGAGCGCAGCTCTGGAGTATAATACAGGATAAGTAATGAAATGTATGTACACAGTGACTGCACCAGCAGAATAGTGAGCGCAGCTCTGGGGTATAATACAGGATAAGTAATGTAATGTATGTATACACTGACTATATCAGCAGAATAGTGAGCGCAGCTCTGGAGTATAATACAGGATAGGTAATGTAATGTATGTACACAGTGACTGTACCGGCAGAATAGTGAGCGCAGCTCTGCGGTATAATACAGGATAAGTAATGTAATGTATGTACACAGTGACTGTACCAGCAGAATAGTGAGCGCAGCTCTGGAGTATAATACAGGATAAGTAATGTAATGTATGTACACAGTGACTGAGCCAGCAGAATAGTGAGCGCAGCTCTGGAGTATAATACAGGATAAGTAATGTAATGCATGTACACAGTGACTGTACCAGCAGAATAGTGAGCACAGCTCTGGAGTATAATACAGGATAAGTAATGTAATGTATGTGCACAGTGACTGTACCAGCAGAATAGTGCGCGCAGCTCTGGAGTATAATACAGGATAAGTAATGTATGTACACAGTGACTGCACCAGCAGAATAGTGAGCGCAGCTCTGGAGTATAATACAGGATAAGTAATGTAATGTATGTACACAGTGACTGTACCAGCAGAATAGTGAGCACAGCTCTGGAGTATAATACAGGATAAGTAATGTAATGTATGTACACAGTGACTGTACCAGCAGAATAGTGAGCGCAGCTCTGGAGTATAATACAGGATAAGTAATGTAATGTATGTACACGGTGACTGTACCAGCAGAATAGTGAGCGCAGCTCTGGGGTATAATACAGGATAAGTAATGTAATGTATGTACACAGTGACTGTACCAGCAGAATAGTGAGCGCAGCTCTGGAGTATAATACAGGATAAGTAATGTAATGTATGTACACAGTGACTGCACCAGCAGAATAGTGAGCGCAGCTCTGGAGTATAATACTGGATAAGTAATGTAATGTATGTACACAGTGACTGCACCAGCAGAATAGTGAGCGCAGCTCTGGAGTATAATACTGGATAAGTAATGTAATGTATGTACACAGTGACTGCACCAGCAGAATAGTGAGCGCAGCTCTGGAGTATAATACAGGATAAGTAATGTAATGTATGTACACAGTGACTGCACCAGCAGAATAGTGAGCGCAGCTCTGGAGTATAATACAGGATAAGTAATGTAATGTATGTACACAGTGACTGCACCATCAGAATAGTGAGCGCAGCTCTGGAGTATAATACAGGATAAGTAATGTAATGTATGTACACAGTGACTGCACCAGCAGAATAGTGAGCGCAGCTCTGGAGTATAATACAGGATAAGTAATGTAATGTATGTACACAGTGACTGCACCAGCAGAATAGTGAGCGCAGCTCTGGAGTATAATACAGGATAAGTAATGTAATGTATGTACACAGTGACTGCACCAGCAGAATAGTGAGCGCAGCTCTGGAGTATAATACAGGATAAGTAATGTAATGTATGTACACAGTGACTGCACCATCAGAATAGTGAGCGCAGCTCTGGAGTATAATACAGGATAAGTAATGTAATGTATGTACACAGTGACTGCACCAGCAGAATAGTGAGCGCAGCTCTGGAGTATAATACAGGATAAGTAATGTAATGTATGTACACAGTGACTGTACCAGCAGAATAGTGAGCGCAGCTCTGGAGTATAATACAGGATAAGTAATGTAATGTATGTACACAGTGACTGTACCAGCAGAATAGTGAGCGCAGCTCTGGAGTATAATACAGGATAAGTAATGTAATGTATGTACACAGTGACTGCACCAGCAGAATAGTGAGCGCGGCTCTGGAGTATAATACAGGATAAGTAATGTAATGTATGTACACAGTGACTGTACCAGCAGAATATTGAGCGCAGCTCTGGGGTATAATACAGGATAAGTAATGTAATGTATGTACACAGTGACTGTACCAGCAGAATAGTGAGCGTAGCTCTTGAGTATAATACAGGATAAGTAATGAAATGTATGTACACAGTGACTGCACCAGCAGAATAGTGAGCGCAGCTCTGGGGTATAATACAGGATAAGTAATGTAATGTATGTATACACTGACTATATCAGCAGAATAGTGAGCGCAGCTCTGGAGTATAATACAGGATAAGTAATGTAATGTATGTACACAGTGACTGTACCGGCAGAATAGTGAGCGCAGCTCTGCGGTATAATACAGGATAAGTAATGTAATGTATGTACACAGTGACTGTACCAGCAGAATAGTGAGCGCAGCTCTGGGGTATAATACAGGATAAGTAATGTAATGTATGTACACAGTGACTGTACCAGCAGAATAGTGAGCGCAGCTCTGGAGTATAATACAGGATAAGTAATGTAATGCATGTACACAGTGACTGTACCAGCAGAATAGTGAGCGCAGCTCTGGAGTATAATACAGGATAAGTAATGTAATGTATGTGCACAGTGACTGTACCAGCAGAATAGTGCGCGCAGCTCTGGAGTATAATACAGGATAAGTAATGTATGTACACAGTGACTGTACCAGCAGAATAGTGAGCGCAGCTCTGGAGTATAATACAGGATAAGTAATGTAATGTATGTACACAGTGACTGTACCAGCAGAATAGTGAGCACAGCTCTGGAGTATAATACAGGATAAGTAATGTAATGTATGTACACAGTGACTGTACCAGCAGAATAGTGAGCGCAGCTCTGGGGTATAATACAGGATAAGTAATGTAATGTATGTACACGGTGACTGTACCAGCAGAATAGTGAGCGCAGCTCTGGGGTATAATACAGGATAAGTAATGTAATGTATTTACACAGTGACTGCACCAGCAGAATAGTGAGCGCAGCTCTGGAGTATAATACAGGATAAGTAATGTAATGTATGTACACAGTGACTGCACCAGCAGAATAGTGAGCGCAGCTCTGGAGTATAATACAGGATAAGTAATGTAATGTATGTACACAGTGACTGCACCAGCAGAATAGTGAGCGCAGCTCTGGAGTATAATACAGGATAAGTAATGTATGTACACAGTGACTGCACCAGCAGAATAGTGAGTGCAGCTCTGGAGTATAATACAGGATAAGTAATGTAATGTATGTACACAGTGACTGCACCAGCAGAATAGTGAGCGCAGCTCTGGAGTATAATACAGGATAAGTAATGTAATGTATGTACACAGTGACTGCACCAGCAGAATAGTGAGCGCAGCTCTGGGGTATAATACAGGATAAGTAATGTAATGTATGTACACAGTGACTGAACCAGCAGAATAGTGAGCGCAGCTCTGGAGTATAATACAGGATAAGTAATGTATGTACACAGTGACTGTACCAGCAGAATAGTGAGCGCAGCTCTGGGGTATAATACAGGATAAGTAATGTAATGTATGTACACAGTGACTGCACCAGCAGAATAGTGAGCGCAGCTCTGGGGTATAATACAGGATAAGTAATGTAATGTATGTACACAGCGACTGCACCAGCAGAATAGTGAGCGCAGCTCTGGAGTATAATACAGGATAAGTAATGTAATGTATGTACACAGTGACTGTACCAGCAGAATAGTGAGCGCAGCTCTGGAGTATAATACAGGATAAGTAATGTAATGTATGTACACAGTGACTGTACCAGCAGAATGGTGAGCGCAGCTCTGGAGTATAATACAGGATAAGTAATGTAATGTATGTACACAGTGACTGAACCAGCAGAATAGTGAGTGCAGCTCTGGAGTATAATACAGGATAAGTAATGTAATGTATGTACACAGTGACTGTACCAGCAGAATAGTGAGCGCAGCTCTGGAGTATAATACAGGATAAGTAATGTAATGTATGTACACAGTGACTGCACCAGCAGAATAGTGAGCGCAGCTCTGGAGTATAATACAGGATAAGTAATGTAATGTATGTACACAGTGACTGCACCAGCAGAATAGTGAGCGCTGCTCTGGAGTATAATACAGGATAAGTAATGTAATGTATGTACACAGTGACTGTACCAGCAGAATAGTGAGCGCAGCTCTGGAGTATAATACAGGATAAGTAATGTAATGTATGTACACAGTGACTGCACCAGCAGAATAGTGAGCGCAGCTCTGGAGTATAATACAGGATAAGTAATGTAATGTATGTACACAGTGACTGCACCAGCAGAATAGTGAGCGCAGCTCTGGGGTATAATACAGGATTATTTATATACAGTATATACAGGGCTCTTCTGTTCCTGTATGGTGCACTTGCTGTATATTTGTAGTATCTTCTGTATTTTGGGGTTATTTGCTACTACGTTACGTCTCTTATTTCGGCCTTGCACACAATTACAGTAAATGAATAGATTTCTGGTCTATTTTATCTCTTTTCTTGCTGTTTCCAATCTTTATGGGGCCGGTCGGTTCCTGACATTTGCAGAGGTTGTATTGCCGCGGTCAGGTCCTTGTTTAATCACAGTCGGGGTGAATATCATGAGCTGCCGGGAGAATCCCAATGAGCCAGTGACTGGTGACCTTCTCCTGGGATTTGTGCACCTTGCTCTGCGCCCTGCAGGTCTGTGCTCAGCTGATGGATCAGCGTCTTTGTGTGAGGAGAATCCAGCTGTGTCTGCTGCTAGTCATGGCCTGCTGTGTTGTAGTCCCCCTATAGGGGGCGCTGTGCTGATTATCATGTCAGCAGTGCAGCATGGCCGTATATGATGGACCCTGTTGGGCTTCTTCCATGTCTTCCATGGTCTCTGTGTTTCTCCAGACGACTGGACTGCACTGGGCTGGATCCTGTCTGTAACTGGTGTAACTGGTCCAGTCACTTAATCATTCTGGGAACTCGTCCCTCTAATCACTCCACAAATTATTATTTTTGCCAAATGTTTTTTTTTTTTGTTTGTTTTTCACATAAAGTCTGATTACTAAAAATTGTATCTACAGTCCAACGCCGGCCTGATGTGCCAGTTGGCAAAAGGGTTTGTGTTTGACAGAAGCGGCTCAGAGCCTGAGCCACAAAAAGTGTCTAAAAGTCTAAAGAACAGAGGGGAGGTAGGAAGGAAAACTACATTACTTGTGTTATCAGTGATTAGTTTTACTTGTAATAACACTCCTGACCACAAGGAATGCTGTTAAATGATAGAACAAGTGATACAAGTAAAATTATGTGATAAGACCATAGATAAGCCTTACATGTAATACCTCTCCTGACCACATGGTGCGCTGTTATGTGATACAGTACAACCATAGATAAGCCTTACATGTAATACCTCTCCTGACCACATGGTGCGATGTTATGTGATACAGTACAACCATAGATAAGCCTTACATGTAATACCTCTCCTGACCACTTGGTGTGCTGTTATGTGATAAGACCATAGATAAGCCTTACATGTAATACCACCCCTGACCACATGGTGCGCTGTTATGTGATAAGACCATAGATAAGCCTTACATGTAATACCACCCCTGACCACATGGTGTGCTGTTATATGATAAGATCATAGATAAGCCTTACATGTAATACCTCTCCTGACCACATGGTGTGCTGTTATATGATAAGACCACTGATAAGCCTTACATGTAATACCACTCCTGACCACATGGTGCGCTGTTATGTTGCAAAGTCATGAGTGTGTACAGTATGAGCGGTAAGTATATATTGTGGTGCTGTATGACAGTCTCTAAAACGAGACCTCCACTCCTACTCAGACCAGTGCCCCCGCCTCTCCAGCTCACACCCGTGACCCCCGCCTCTCCAGCTCACACCTGTGACCCCCACCTCTCCACCTCACACCTGTGACCCCCACCTCTCCACCTCACACCTGTGACCCCCACCTCTCCACCTCACACCCGTGACCCCCGCCTCTCCAGCTCACACCCGTGACCCCCACCTCTCCACCTCACACCCGTGACCCCCACCTCTCCACCTCACACCTGTGACCCCCACCTCTCCACCTCACACCTGTGACCCCCGCCTCTCTTGCTCACACCTTTGTAGTCTGAGGACCTCTGCCCCCTCCCCAGTATTTGTGAGCTTCCTCTATCACACACTTTATCCGTGTCTCATCAGTCTCATTACAGACCGCCATCCTGTAGGATACGCCGTATATAAGTTATCAGGAGGGGTGCGTGGGCACTGCCAAGCAGGATGTAATTGGGCACATTGTAATGGCGTGGCATAATTAAGGAACATTAGTGCATATTAATGTGGGGAGTGGGTGCAGGACATTGAGATAAATGACCAGAGGAGCCGACAAGGGCAGCGCAGCCCCAGCCACGGGCGCGATTACTAAAGCATCAGGGGACATGAAGACTTATGAGACTTCTCAGGGTCTGACCAGTCTGAGATTGTATAGTACACCTGGGACATGGCTGACAGGAGGAGTAAATGAGGGGTTCATTACCTGCCAGACTGTATGGTGTCCGGATCAATCCTATACACAGGGCTGCGGAGGAGCAGACAATAAGCCTTTAATGTCCGGCTCTGGGATTGTCACTTACCTGGCTGGCCCCTCATCGATCCCCCGCTGCAGACACTCTCACTGCCCACTCCCATTGTCTCTCCTGCTTTGTATGGCAGGCAGGGATTGTGGAGGATCGATATACACTGTACATGCTCTATAATCTCCTGTATACACCACACACGGCTGATACCAGGACACAAGCCATCTCCTGCAGATCCTACACATAACACTTTCTTCTACAAGGCGTTATCTAATCTCTGTCCTACTGGAAATTGTTGGGGTTTTTTAATAGGAAAAATTCAATAATTTCAGGAGGCGGAAAAAGAAATGACTGTAAAAGGGAAGTGAGACCAAGTATGAAAGTGCAACTGGATATTGGTCAAGACACTTTACATGTGATAAACCCAGTGATAGAACTTACATGTAATACCTCTCCTGACCACATGGTGTGCTGTTATATAAGACTATAGGTAAGCCTTACATGTAATACCTCTCCTGACCACATGGTGTGCTGTTATGTGATAAGACCATAGATGAGCCTTACATGTAATACCTGTCCTAACCACATGGTGTGCTGTTATGTGATAAGACCATAGATAAGCCTTACATGTAATACCTCTCCTGACCACATGGTGCGCTGTTATGTGATAAGACCATAGATAAGCCTTACATGTAATACCTCTCCTGACCACATGGTGCGCTGTTATGTGATACAACCATAGATAAGCCTTACATGTAATACCTCTCCTGACCACATGGTGTGCTGTTATGTGATAAGACCATAGCTAAGCCTTACATGTAATACCTCTCCTGACCACATGGTGTGCTGTTATGTGATAAGACCATAGATAAGCCTTACATGTAATACCTCTCCTGACCACATGGTGTGCTGTTATGTGATAAGACCATAGATAAGCCTTACATGTAATACCTCTCCTGACCACATGGTGTGCTGTTATGTGATACAACCATAGATAAGCCTTACATGTAATACCTCTCCTGACCACATGGTGTGCTGTTATGTGATGAGACCATAGATAAGCCTTACATGTAATACCACTCCTGACCACATGGTGTGCTGTTATGTGATACGACCATAGATAAGCCTTACATGTAATACCTCTCCTGACCACATGGTGCGCTGTTATGTGATACGACCATAGATAAGCCTTACATGTAATACCACTCCTGACCACATGGTGCGCTGTTATGTGATAAGACCATAGATAAGCCTTACATGTAATACCTCTCCTGACCACATGGTGCGCTGTTATGTGATAAGACCATAGATAAGCCTTACATGTAATACCACTCCTGACCACATGGTGCGCTGTTATGTGATAAGACCATAGATAAGCCTTACATGTAATACCTCTCCTGACCACATGGTGCGCTGTTATGTGATATAACCATAGATAAGCCTTACATGTAATACCTCTCCTGACCACATGGTGTGCTGTTATGTGATAAGACCATAGATAAGCCTTACATGTAATACCTCTCCTGACCACATGGTGCGCTGTTATGTGATAAGACCATAGATAAGCCTTACATGTAATACCTCTCCTGACCACATGGTGCGCTGTTATGTGATAAGACCATAGACAAGCCTTACATGTAATACCACTCCTGACCACATGGTGTGCTGTTATGTGATAATACCATTGACAAGCCTTACATGTAATACCTCTCCTGACCACATGGTGCGCTGTTATGTGATAATACCATTGACAAGCCTTACATGTAATACCTCTCCTGACCACATGGTGCACTGTTACAGTATCTCTTGCTGACAATCCCCTACTTTATACTGGGTTCACACTAGTGTTTGGCTCTCTGTCGTTCAGTTCCACATGGGGACCCCAAAGACGCAGAGCCTGAGGTCACTTGTGGACTATAATGGAGTCCGCCGGTTTTCACCGAGTTTCTGCCAGTTCTGTCCTGATACCTTGCAGTCTCCTGTGCAGATGCGGCCTTAGCCTGAGATGTTCTTCTCTCCTGGCCGTGCGGGGACCTGCAGGTTGTGTTTCTGTGTTATGAGTGGCAGTGACCAGCAGGGGCCGCTGTCCCCATGTTACCCTGCTGCTCCCCTAATTCCCGGCCTCTCCTGCTCTGGCCTTTGCTTTCTCTTCCCCTGCAGGTCTGACATTTGCTTAATCTCGTCTTCCCCTTGACCGACTCCTGTCTCAGATTTGTTCACGTTTTCTGCACAACTTCCTCAAGATTAAAAATATTGATCAGATTCGGGGAAGCGCAAACGTAATCACCGCTCCAGAAGAGCCGCGCGGCCATAACAGGGACTAATCACAGCCTGCAGGTTTATTCCCAGCTCACTGGCGGTGATGGCGCTCTGGTCGCGTCTCCTGGAGGTTGTGACATGTCCTTGGGGGTCGATTGTCGGCAGAGGATGGAGACTGTGAGGAGGTGACATAAAGGGGACTATATATGGCAGGCGTCATGTAGGGCCCCCACCCAATCCTAAATATCAGGCCTAACAGGTCACAGATACAGTTGGACCACCTGCATGAGATTCATAGGGTGAATATTCCCGGGATCCGCTCTTGAATTTGGTTTCCAGTCCATACTGCAAGGGGTGTCCTTATATTTTGGGGTCTGTGATGTCCCTTGTGCTTTCCTGGGCACCTTTCAGTCTCTTTCGTCCTGAGTAATGTCACCTGCTGGCTGTGACCTTGTCAGATCTTCTGTAAGTTCCTCTACTTGTTGAATATTACGTTGATCCCCACAATCACCTGTAAACATCTGCCAGTGTTTAATATCCCTGCAGCGCCTCCACTGGAGAAATGAAGTATTGCACATTATAGACTGAACTGTCAATATAATACTTGAACAGCAGAATAAGGGGGGAACTGCTCTGCTGGGACTTGTAGTGCTGGATGAAGCGTCACCTGCACAACTACCCCACAGGAGTGTACAGATAACTGGTTACAATGTGTCAGCGCAGGCATCTACAATGTATCAATCCACAATGTATCCATCCACAATGTAAAAATCTACAATGTAACAATCCACAATGTATCAATCCACAATGTAACAATCCACAATGTAACCATCCACAATGTAACCATCCACAATGTAACCATCCACAATGTAACCATCCACAATGTAACCATCCACAATGTAAAAATCCACAATGTAACCATCCACAATGTATCCATCCACAATGTAACAATCCACAATGTAACAATCCACAATGTAACAATCCACAATATATCCATCCACAATGTAACAATCCACAATGTAACAATCCACAATGTAACAATCCACAATGTAACAATCCACAATGTAACAATCCACAATGTAACAATCCACAATGTAACAATCCACAATGTAACAATCCACAATGTAACAATCCACAATGTAACAATCCACAATGTATCAATCCACAATGTATCAATCCACAATGTAACAATCCACAATGTAACAATCCACAATGTATCCATCCACAATGTAACAATCCACAATGTAACAATCCACAATGTAACAATCCACAATATATCCATCCACAATGTAACAATCCACAATGTAACAATCCACAATATATCCATCCACAATGTAACAATCCACAATGTAACAATCCACAATGTAACAATCCACAATGTAACAATCCACAATGTAACAATCCACAATGTAACAATCCACAATGTAACCATCCACAATGTAACCATCCACAATGTAACCATCCACAATGTAACCATCCACAATGTAACAATCCACAATGTTTACAACGTTATCTAGACTAGAGAGAGTTCTTACAACCCTGCCGCTGTGTGAGCAGGAGTAGTCAGCACTTCCTGTTCCATCTGGTTACAGAACATTCCGCCATACGGTTCCCAGGGTCAGCCTGGTTCACATGGGACTGTGGCGCCCTCTGACAGGGTGTCCTGAGGCTTCAGCACCCCGGACAGCAGCTCTGGAGTTCACCACCTTGTACTCCGCTGTGTCTGCAGTTCTCAGGTCTTCTGGTTGGTGGGACATGCTGAGACTTGTAGTTCTACAATAATTACTCCCTATAAATGTTTCCATGACACTCTCTATATAGATCTATAGGTAACTCCTCCATCCATCACCTGACACAGATCCCTCATTACTAACCCTCTCCCCCTGTACATGCTGCCTGGTATATCTGCCCATCCTGTACCTGCCATGGATGCCCCAGAAAACACAGAGGACTCAGGTATCAGAGGTATTACAGACAGTCCAGAGGACTCAGGTATCGGAGGTGTTACAGACAGTCCAGAGGACACAGGTATCGGAGGTATTACAGACAGTCCAGAGGACTCAGGTATCGGAGGTGTTACAGACAGTCCAGAGGACACAGGTATCGGAGGTATTACAGACAGTCCAGAGGACTCAGGTATCAGAGGTGTTACAGACAGTCCAGAGGACTCAGGTATCGGAGGTATTACAGACAGTCCAGAGGACTCAGGTATCAGAGGTATTACAGACAGTCCAGAGGACACAGGTATCGGAGGTATTACAGACAGTCCAGAGGACTCAGGTATCAGAGGTGTTACAGACAGTCCAGAGGACTCAGGTATCGGAGGTATTACAGACAGTCCAGAGGACTCAGGTATCGGAGGTGTTACAGACAGTCCAGAGGACTCAGGTATCGGAGGTATTACAGACAGTCCAGAGGACTCAGGTATCGGAGGTATTACAGACAGTCCAGAGGACTCAGGTATCAGAGGTATTACAGACAGTCCAGAGGACTCAGGTATCAGAGGTGTTACAGACAGTCCAGAGGACTCAGGTATCGGAGGTATTACAGACAGTCCAGAGGACTCAGGTATCAGAGGTGTTACAGACAGTCCAGAGGACTCAGGTATCGGAGGTATTACAGACAGTCCAGAGGACTCAGGTATCAGAGGTGTTACAGACAGTCCAGAGGACTCAGGTATCAGAGGTATTACAGACAGTCCAGAGGACTCAGGTATCAGAGGTGTTACAGACAGTCCAGAGGACTCAGGTATCGGAGGTATTACAGACAGTCCAGAGGACTCAGGTATCAGAGGTATTACAGACAGTCCAGAGGACTCAGGTATCAGAGGTGTTACAGACAGTCCAGAGGACTCAGGTATCGGAGGTATTACAGACAGTCCAGAGGACTCAGGTATCAGAGGTATTACAGACAGTCCAGAGGACTCAGGTATCAGAGGTGTTACAGACAGTCCAGAGGACACAGGTATCAGAGGTGTTACAGACAGTCCAGAGGACTCAGGTATCAGAGGTATTACAGACAGTCCAGAGGACTCAGGTATCAGAGGTATTACAGACAGTCCAGAGGACTCAGGTATCGGAGGTATTACAGACAGTCCAGAGGACTCAGGTATCAGAGGTATTACAGACAGTCCAGAGGACTCAGGTATCAGAGGTGTTACAGACAGTCCAGAGGACTCAGGTATCGGAGGTATTACAGACAGTCCAGAGGACTCAGGTATCAGAGGTATTACAGACAGTCCAGAGGACTCAGGTATCGGAGGTATTACAGACAGTCCAGAGGACTCCGGTATCGGAGGTATTACAGACAGTCCAGAGGACACAGGTATCAGAGGTGTTACAGACAGTCCAGAGGACTCAGGTATCAGAGGTATTACAGACAGTCCAGAGGACTCAGGTATCAGAGGTATTACAGACAGTCCAGAGGACTCAGGTATCAGAGGTATTACAGACAGTCCAGAGGACACAGGTATCAGAGGTGTTACAGACAGTCCAGAGGACTCAGGTATCAGAGGTATTACAGACAGTCCAGAGGACTCAGGTATCGGAGGTATTACAGACAGTCCAGAGGACTCAGGTATCAGAGGTATTACAGACAGTCCAGAGGACTCAGGTATCGGAGGTATTACAGACAGTCCAGAGGACTCAGGTATCAGAGGTAATACAGACAGTCCAGAGGACTCAGGTATCAGAGGTATTACAGACAGTCCAGAGGACTCAGGTATCAGAGGTATTACAGACAGTCCAGAGGACTCAGGTATCGGAGGTATTACAGACAGTCCAGAGGACTCAGGTATCAGAGGTATTACAGACAGTCCAGAGGACTCAGGTATCGGAGGTGTTACAGACAGTCCAGAGGACACAGGTATCGGAGGTATTACAGACAGTCCAGAGGACTCAGGTATCAGAGGTGTTACAGACAGTCCAGAGGACACAGGTATCAGAGGTATTACAGACAGTCCAGAGGACTCAGGTATCAGAGGTGTTACAGACAGTCCAGAGGACACAGGTATCAGAGGTATTACAGACAGTCCAGAGGACTCAGGTATCAGAGGTGTTACAGACAGTCCAGAGGACACAGGTATCAGAGGTATTACAGACAGTCCAGAGGACACAGGTATCAGAGGTATTACAGACAGTCCAGAGGTCTCAGGTATCAGAGGTATTACAGACAGTCCAGAGGACTCAGGTATCAGAGGTATTACAGACAGTCCAGAGGACTCAGGTATCAGAGGTATTACAGACAGTCCAGAGGACTCAGGTATCGGAGGTGTTACAGACAGTCCAGAGGTCTCAGGTATCAGAGGTGTTACAGACAGTCCAAAGGACACAAGGAATTTACCAGAGACATAACAGACAGCAGGACTTACATGAACCAGGGCAGATAAAGCTTCTGATATAAAACAGCAGAGCATTATGGGAACAGATCGGGGCAGATACAGAGCTCAGTTATAGTGGGATAAAGAAACAGGTGAGCTCTATTCAGAGACCCGGGGATAGGCCGGAGGAATAAAGCAGGTGAATCCTAATTATTAAAGAGACAGGGACAGAATACAGAGTGCAGGTGTGTGTATACAGGTATATGTAAGGGGACACTTGTGCTTGTTTGATGCTTGAGATGATACAAGTGTACTATCGCGGAATAAACATGTGGTTTAGCTATATGGATGTGGTAGAGTTGGTTCCTCTTGTAATATATATATATATATATATATATATATATATATATATATATATATATATATATATTAATAGAAGGAGTCAACTTCCCATGGGTACATTTAATTTTTGGTGTGTGTAGTGGCCACATAGAATCGGCTCTGCTGTATTTTGTATGTGGTTTGTGTGTAGTTTAAATACATTTCAATGTCTAGGAATGCTGACATCCAATATGGCCATCCAGTATAGGTCCAGTATTTATGGCTGTATTGTTATGGAAACCTGATAAATGAAATGTGACGTTATATTGGCTAATACACATCATAAGACCTGCGAACCGCCATTGACTTATACAGAACCTAAATAGTTTGCTTGTTATGGAAACCTGGAGTAAAGCTGTGTGTATGTGACCTTGTGTAACAATATCATCTACAGCATCCTGCCCATTAAAAATGACCTACAGCAGTGAAGACAAATGACTGGGTTGTTATGGAAACCTGGAGTAAAGCTGTGTGCATGTGGAGACTAAGTGCCTGTGAGCTTCTATTGGCTGATACAGGACATGTGACCGTGAGTATGGTAGATGGAATATGATCAGTGAAAGATTTGCAGTCTTGTATCGGCTAATGCCGGTCATTGTTTTGAGAATACTGTATCTCCGAAATGTTACGTCTGAGAGAGCTGAGACATGGACACCTGAAGTATTTGTGTGCCAAATTTGGTGAAGATCGGTCCAGTCGTTTGGCCGCAAATAAAGATCCGACAGACAGAAACTCATTTCTATATAAGAGATTATATACAAGATACGAGATGGAGATTGTTATAACATTATCATTGTGTATTAACTTCAGAGACAGGTAATGAGTCCTGGAGTTCTTGTAATCTGCAGCGTCATATAACACAATCCTCAGGTGGCTCATTATAGCTCATTACACTAACGAGCAGACATTCTAATAATACCGATACATTGTAATAATACAGAAACATTGTAATAATACACAGATACACTGTAATAATACACAGATACATTCTAGTAATACACGGATACATTGTAATAATACACAGATACATTGTAATAATACACAGATACATTGTAGTAATACACGGATACATTGTAATAATACACAGATACATTGTAATAATACACAGATACATTGTAATAATACACAGATACATTCTAGTAATACACAGATACATTGTAATAATACACAGATACATTGTAATAATACACGGATACATTGTAATAATACACAGATACATTGTAATAATACACAGATACATTGTAATAATACACAGATACATTTTAGTAATACACAGATACATTGTAATAATACACAGATACATTGTAATAATACACAGATACATTGTAATAATACACAGATACATTGTAGTAATACACAGATACATTCTAGTAATACACGGATACATTCTAATAATACACAGATACATTGTAATAATACACAGATACATTGAAATAATACACAGATACATTGTAATAATACACAGATACATTCTAGTAATACACAGATACATTGTAATAATACACAGATACATTGTAGTAATACACAGATACATTCTAGTAATACACGGATACATTGTAATAATACACAGATACATTGTAATAATACACAGATACATTGTAATAATACACAGATACATTGTAATAATACATAGATACATTGTAATAATACACGGATACATTGTAATAATACACGGATACATTGTAATAATACACGGATACATTGTAATAATACACAGATACATTCTAGTAATACACAGATACATTCTAGTAATACACAGATACATTCTAGTAATACACGGATACATTGTAATAATACACAGATACATTGTAGTAATACACAGATACATTCTAGTAATACACGGATACATTGTAATAATATACAGATACATTGTAATAATACACAGATACATTGTAATAATACACAGATACATTGTAATAATACACGGATACATTGTAATAATACACAGATACATTGTAATAATACACAGATACATTCTAGTAATACACAGATACACTGTAATAATACACAGATACATTCTAGTAATACACGGATACATTGTAATAATACACAGATACATTGTAATAATACACAGATACATTGTAGTAATACACGGATACATTGTAATAATACACAGATACATTGTAATAATACACAGATACATTGTAATAATACACAGATACATTCTAGTAATACACAGATACATTGTAATAATACACAGATACATTGTAATAATACACAGATACATTGTAATAATACACAGATACATTGTAGTAATACACAGATACATTCTAGTAATACACGGATACATTCTAATAATACACAGATACATTGTAATAATACACAGATACATTGAAATAATACACAGATACATTGTAATAATACACAGATACATTCTAGTAATACACAGATACATTGTAATAATACACAGATACATTGTAGTAATACACAGATACATTCTAGTAATACACGGATACATTGTAATAATACACAGATACATTGTAATAATACACAGATACATTGTAATAATACACAGATACATTGTAATAATACATAGATACATTGTAATAATACACGGATACATTGTAATAATACACGGATACATTGTAATAATACACAGATACATTCTAGTAATACACAGATACATTCTAGTAATACACAGATACATTCTAGTAATACACGGATACATTGTAATAATACACAGATACATTGTACTAATACACAGATACATTCTAGTAATACACAGATACATTGTAATAATACACAGATACATTCTAGTAATACACAGATACATTCTAGTAATACACGGATACATTGTAATAATACACACATACATTGTAATAATACACGGATACATTGTAATAATACACAGATACATTGTAATAATACACAGATACATTCTAGTAATACACAGATACATTGTAATAATACACAGATACATTGTAGTAATACACAGATACATTCTAGTAATACACGGATACATTGTAATAATACACAGATACATTGTAATAATACACAGATACATTGTAATAATACACAGATACATTGTAATAATACATAGATACATTGTAATAATACACGGATACATTGTAATAATACACGGATACATTGTAATAATACACAGATACATTGTAATAATACACAGATACATTGTAATAATACACGGATACATTGTAATAATACACAGATACATTGTAATAATACACAGATACTTTCTAGTAATACACAGATACATTGTAATAATACACAGATACATTGTAATAATACACAGATACATTCTAGTAATACACAGATACATTGTAATAATACACAGATACATTCTAGTAATACACAGATACATTCTAGTAATACACAGATACATTGTAATAATACACAGATACATTGTAATAATACACAGATACATTGTAATAATACACGGATACATTGTAATAATACACAGATACATTGTAATAATACACAGATACATTCTAGTAATACACAGATACATTGTAATAATACACAGATACATTGTAATAATACATGGATACATTGTAATAATACACAGATACATTGTAATAATACATGGATACATTGTAATAATACACAGATACATTCTAGTAATACACAGATACATTGTAATAATACACAGATACATTCTAGTAATACACAGATACATTGTAATAATACACAGATACATTGTAATAATACATGGATACATTGTAATAATACACAGATACATTGTAATAATACATGGATACATTGTAATAATACACAGATACATTCTAGTAATACACAGATACATTGTAATAATACACAGATACATTGTAATAATACATGGATACATTGTAATAATACACAGATACATTGTAATAATACATGGATACATTGTAATAATACACAGATACATTCTAGTAATACACAGATACATTGTAATAATACACAGATACATTCTAGTAATACACAGATACATTCTAGTAATACACGGATACATTGTAATAATACACAGACACATTGTAATAATACACAGATACATTGTAATAATACATAGATACATTGTAATAATACACAGATACATTGTAATAATACACAGATACATTGTAATAATACATGGATACATTGTAATAATACACAGATACATTCTAGTAATACACAGATACATTGTAATAATACACAGATACATTCTAGTAATACACAGATACATTCTAGTAATACACGGATACATTGTAATAATACACAGACACATTGTAATAATACACAGATACATTGTAATAATACATAGATACATTGTAATAATACACAGACACATTGTAATAATACACAGATACATTGTAATAATACACGGATACATTGTAATAATACACAGATACATTGTAATAATACACAGATACATTCTAGTAATACACAGATACATTGTAATAATACACAGATACATTGTAATAATACATGGATACATTGTAATAATACACAGATACATTGTAATAATACATGGATACATTGTAATAATACACAGATACATTCTAGTAATACACAGATACATTGTAATAATACACAGATACATTCTAGTAATACACAGATACATTCTAGTAATACACAGATACATTGTAATAATACATGGATACATTGTAATAATACACAGATACATTGTAATAATACACAGATACTTTCTAGTAATACACAGATACATTGTAATAATACACAGATACATTCTAGTAATACACAGATACATTCTAATAATACACAGATACATTGTAATAATACACAGATACATTCTAGTAATACACAGATACATTGTAATAATACACAGATACATTCTAGTAATACACAGATACATTGTAATAATACACAGATACATTCTAGTAATACACAGATGCATTCTAATAATACCGATACATTGTAATAATACAGTAAAATAAACTGAACAGTAACAAAATGTTTAACCTAAAAAAGTATTCAGTAGCTCCCTGCCTGCAGGATCACTGTATAGATACACTTATTGGTACTATTATTATTATTATTATTATTATTATTATTATTATTATTATTATTATTACCATTATATCTCCCCTTTCCGCGCTCCTCCCCCATTATTATTATTATTACCATTGTATCCCCCCACTCTGCGCCCCTCCCCCTCCCATATTATTATTATTATTATTATTTATTATTTATTATTATTATTACCATTGTATCCCCCCGCTCCCCGCCCCTCTCCCTCCCCTATTATTATTATTATTATTATTATTATTATTACCATTGTATTTCCCCGCTCCGCTTCCTTCCCCTCCCTTATTATTATTATTATTATTATTATTATTATTACTATTATATCCCCCCGCTCCGCGCCCCTCCCCCCCCCATCCTCCTGGCACTGATAGATGATATTCGCCATGTGACTTCTGTACGTTTGGAGGTGAACTCCGGTGATTAATGTGAAGTTAATTGAATGTATTTCATCTCTGATTGCCTCATCTTAATTAAGCTTTCTGAATGGAGTCAGGAGGTAATATCCAGCCCGTCCCCTCCCCCGCTGCGGAGTCTACCTTTAATATTTGGGCACAGTCAGAAGGCGATGATTGCTTCTGACGGAGTAATAGCGGCTCCGGAACCTCCTGGTGAAGAATATTTATTAGCTTTCCTCGTCTTCAGATTTGTGGTGAGGACGGAGAAGAAGTAAATGTAGGAAAGTCTAAGGAGAGATGATCAATGTATAGACCAAATGTATAGGACATGGAGCAAATGTATAGGACCAATGTATAGGACCAATGTATAGGGCATGGACCAATGTATAGGACCAATATATAGGGCATGGACCAAATGTATAGGACCAATGTATAGGACCAATGTATAGGGCATGGACCAAATGTATAAGACATGGACCAATGTATAAGACATGGACCAATGTATAGGACATGGAGCAAATGTATAGGACCAATATATAGGGCATGGACCAAATGTATAGGACCAATATATAGGACCAATGTATAGGGCATGGACCAATGTATAGGACCAATATATAGGGCATGGACCAAATGTATAGGACCAATGTATAGGACCAATGTATAGGGCATGGACCAAATGTATAGGACAAATATATAGGACATGGACCAATGTATAGCACCAATGTATAGGGCATGGACCAATGTATAGGACCAATATATAGGGCATGGACCAAATGTATAGGACCAATGTATAGGACCAATATATAGGGCATGGACCAAATGTATAAGACATGGACCAATGTATAGGACATGGAGCAAATGTATAGGACCAATATATAGGGCATGGACCAAATGTATAGGACCAATATATAGGACCAATGTATAGGGCATGGACCAATGTATACGACCAATATATAGGGCATGGACCAAATGTATAGGACCAATGTATAGGGCATGGACCAATGTATAGGACCAATATATAGGGCATGGACCAAATGTATAGGACCAATATATAGGGCATGGACCAAATGTATAGGACCAATATATAGGGCATGGACCAAATGTATAGGACCAATGTATAGGGCATGGACCAAATGTATAAGACATGGACCAATGTATAAGACATGGACCAATGTATAGGACATGAAGCAAATGTATAGGACCAATATATAGGGCATGGACCAAATGTATAGGACCAATATATAGGACCAATGTATAGGGCATGGACCAAATGTATAAGACATGGACCAATGTATAAGACATGGACCAATGTATAGGACATGGAGCAAATGTATAGGACCAATATATAGGGCATGGACCAAATGTATAGGACCAATATATAGGACCAATGTATATGGCATGGACCAAATGTATAGGACCAATATATAGGACCAATGTATAGGACCAATGTATAGGGCATGGACCAAATGTATAAGACATGGACCAATGTATAGGACCAATGTATAGGACCAATGTATAGGACATGGACTAATGTATAGGGCCAATGTATAGACCAAATGTATAGGACATGGACCAATGTATAAGACCAATGTATAGGGCATGGACCAAATGTATAGGACCAATGTATAGGACCAAAAGTATAGGACCATTGTATAGGACCAATGTATAGGACATGGACCAAATGTATAGGACCAAATGTATAGGACTAATGTATAGGGCATGGACAAAATGTATAGGACCAATGTACAGACCAATGTATAGTGCATGGACCAAATGTATAGAACAATTTATAGGACAGGGACAAAATGTATAGGAACCATGTATAGGACCAATGTATAGGACCGATGTATATGAGATGGACCAATGTATAGTACCGATGTATAGGACCAATGTATAGGACAGGGACAAAATGTATAGGAACCATGTATAGGACCAATGTATAGACCAATGTATAGGACCAATGTATAGGACATGGACCAAATGTATAGGACCAATGTATTGGAGATGGACCGATGTATAGGACCAATGTATAGGACCAGTGTATAGGACAAATGTATAGGACCAATGTATTGGAGATGGACCGATGTATAGGACACGGACCAAATGTATAGGACCACTGTATAGACCAATGTATAGGACTAATGTATAGAGCAATGTATAGGACTAATGTATAGAGCAATGTATAGGACTAATATATAGAGCAATGTATAGTACCAGTGTATAGCACATGGACCAAATGTATAGAACTTGGAGCAAATCTGGTAAACAAAGCTGTAACATGTCAACTCCATCTAATATTCAATATATACATGTCAAATATGGTCAATCTAGAGAACAAATATGGACAATATATACATGTCCGATATGGTAGGCCTATACATGTCCGCTCTGTCTCAAATTGAATCTATACATGTACTACATGGTGGGTATATACTTGTCCTATATGGTAGGTCTATACATGTCAAATATGGACAATCTAAATATGTCCAATATTGTTCATCAATGGTGGACTTATACCTGTCCTATATGGTGGAATTACACCTGTCTAATATGGTGGATCTATACCTGTCCTATATGGTGGAATTACACCTGTCTAATATGGTGGATCTATACCTGTCCTATATGGTGGATCTATGGATCGATACCTGTCCTATATGGTGGATCTATGGATCGATACCTGTCCTATATGGTGGATCTATGGATCGATACCTGTCCTATATGGTGGATCTATGGATCGATACCTGTCCTATATGGTGGATCTATGGATCTATACCTGTCCTATATGGTGGATCTATACCTGTCCTATATGGTGGATCTATACCTGTCTAATATGGTGGATCGATACCTGTCCTATATGGTGGATCTATGGATCGATACCTGTCCTATATGGTGGATCTATGGATCGATACCTGTCCTATATGGTGGATCTATGGATCGATACCTGTCCTATATGGTGGATCTATGGATCTATACCTGTCCTATATGGTGGATCTATGGATCGATACTTGTCCTATATGGTGGAATTACACCTGTCTAATATGGTGGACTGATACAGAATCAGCACAGCGCCCCCCTCCCACCCTCCATACCACCCAATGATGTCATGAGTGCGGTCTTGGCACGGCCCATAGGTTAGAGCCGACCCCTGGAGACCTGACCCCGGCTAATAGATGGACTGAGCGTTGTCCTTGGTACGAGTCATTGTGGAGATAGCGAGACGTTCCGTTCCTTCATTTCCATGGGGACAAGTCAGGGAATAATATGTGAGGAGATCTCTGCAGAATGTAATGGAGGCAATGTGCGGTATTATTTACAAACCAGCTATGACGGCTCTGGAATCTCCGGCCGCTGATAATGTTCCCGCTCTCCTACAGGTGACAATATGGCTGAATTATTGAAGGGCTGGAAATCATTTGGCGGCCGGAACACATTACATCCTGATGACTCCAATCTACTACAATGATACCATTGTCTGCCACCCGATCGATGCAGCACCAAGGGGTTAACAGGCCCACCGCGGGGGCCACAGTATACAATGGACAAGCCATATAACATGCAGGACTCTGTATTATTCAGGAGGGACCGTCAGGAACACAAGCCTCCTCTTATCTGCCCGCAACGTCTGTGTCTCGCTCACCTCTGCTCCGCAATCTGTCCCGGCACAATCCCACTCATTACCCTAAATCTCCTTAATGGCCTCGGCTTTGTTGTGTGGATGCTCCGTATTCAGAGGAGGCCCCGAGGCCGGGGCAGACATAATAGCATGCGGCTAGGGGGATGGGAAACGCGTATTCTCATACCGGTCAAGTCCGGAATGGGTTAGCCAATATATTTGGGTGGGAGAGGGTGAGTGGTGCCCTCCTGATGGCCGGCCATGGCTCAGACCCTCATTGGTTCCCACTGGATGTTTTTGAGCTGTTGTTGTTGGAGAGGCCATTGGCTGGTTTCGGCCGTTCCTGGTGCTTTATGTTGTCCCTCTACCTCACAGGCTTATGTCCAAACTTCGACAGGATTTTGACCAGGGTTGAGCGATCCGAGGAGGAGGGGCGAGGAGGGGCCCTGAAAACATCAAAAACAGAAGAAGACCCCACCATAGAGTCAGTTAAATACATCAGCGCCATCTAGTGGCCAAACACCAAGAAAAATCGATGTAAGCGAAGTGGGATGAGCTGAGCCCGGACTGGACTCCTCCCTCCTGGACACAAAGTTATACCAAGTAGTAAAGTAAAGGCCCCCCCTCATCTGCCCCCGATTCCCCTCACCAGGCTCCGTTCTGTTCTTCACTAACCGTCCTTCGTTTTTAATAACCGGAGAAGATCCCGCAGGACGTCCAGATGTCTCATAAATCGCAGAATACTGGAGATTGAGCAATAAATTGGCGCAGCGGCTGAAAAGAAGAAGAAGCCGGAATCTTCTGCTGACTCCAAACTCTGCTGTTTATATGCAAAGTGAAAACTCTATAATTCATGAGAGATTAGGAGGAAATCGCAACACGACTCCAAGAAGGGACAGTAAGATTCTAGAAGAGACAGCCCGGCAGATCTGCGAGAGCGACGGAAGATTTACCCGTATTATAGAACAAGCCTGAAGTCACAACCAGCCCCGGAGCGACAGACAGGCCAGGGAATCAGGACAACGGAAACAAGAACAGCTTACAATACATTACACATACTTATATATACCCAGGTCATAGCAGATGTATACATATATACCTATATACAGTATGTACCCAGGTCATAGCAGATGTATACATAATATGTATAATATACGTATACGTATAATATATACTGTATATAATTATATATGTAGAGCCGGTATAACCTGGGTATCTCCTATATATAATTATATATTATATAATTATATACAGGAGATACCCAGGTTATACCGGCTGTACATACAGTCCTATGAAAAAGTTTGGGCACCCCTATTAATCTTAATCAAGACGCGCGTATCTAATCCTCCGGCATGTGAAACTGTGTGCAGACGCACGTATCTAATACTAAGGCATGTGGTACAGTGTGCAGATGTGCATTTCGAATCCTCCGGCGTATGGAACTGTGTGCAGATGTGCATATCCAATCCTTCCCCGTGTGATACTGTGTGTAGAAACGCGTATCTAATCCTACGGCATGTGGAACTGTGTGTAGACGTGGGTATCTAATCCTACGGCATGTGGTACTGTGTGCAGATGTGCGTATCTAATCCTACGGAATTTGGTACTGTATGCAGACGCGTGTATCTAATCCTCCCCTGTGTGGTATTGTGTGAAGAGGCGCGTATCTAATCCTACGGCGTGTGGAACTGTGTGTAGACGCATGTATCTAATCCTACAGCATGTGGTACTGTGTGTAGACGCATGTATCTAATCCTACGGCATGTGGTACTGTGTGCAGACGCGTGTATCTAATCCTATGGCGTGTACAACTGTGTGAAGACACGTGTATCTAATCCTCCCCTGTGTGGTATTGTGTGAAGAGGCGCGTATCTAATCCTACGGCGTGTGGAACTGTGTGTAGACGCGCGTATCCAATCCCCCGGCATGTGGTACTGTGTGCAGACGCGCGTATCTAATCCTACTGCATGTGGTACTGTGTGCAGACACGTGTATCTAATCCTATGGCGTGTACAACTGTGTGCAGACGCGCGTATCTAATCCTCTGGAGTGTGGAACTGTGTGCAGACGCATGTATCTAATCCTAAGGCATGCAGTACTCTGTGCAGACGTGTGTATCTAATCCTATGGCATGTACAAATGTGTGCAGACGCGCGTATCTAATCCTCTGGACTGTGGAACTGTGTGTAGACGCCTGTATCTAATCCTTCGGCATGTGGTACTGTGTGCAGACGCGTGTATCTAATCCTATGGCATGTACAACTGTGTGAAGACACGTGTATCTAATCCTCCCCTGTGTGGTATTGTGTGAAGAGGCGCATATCTAATCCTATGGCGTGTGGAACTGTGTGTAGACGCGCGTATCTAATCCTCCCCCGTGTGGTACTGTGTGCAGACACGCGTATCTAATCCTCCCCGTGTGATACTGTGTGCAGACGCACGTATCTAATCCTCCCCCATGTGATACTGTGTGCAGAGACACGTATCTAATTCTCTGGCTTGTGGTACTGTGTGCAGAGGCATGTATCTAATCCTCCAAAGTGTGGTACTGTGTGCACACACACGCATCTAATCCTCCCTTGTGTGGTAATGTGTGAAGAGGCGCATATCTAATCCTTCGGCGTATGGAACTATGTGTAGACGCGCATATCTAATCCTACTGCATGTGGTACTGTGTGCAGACGCGTGTATCTAATCCTATGGCTTGTACAACTGTGTGCAGACGCGCATATCTAATCCTCTGGAGTGTGGAAATGTGTGTAGACTCGTGTATCTAATTCTACGGCATGTAGTACTCTGTGCAGATGCGTGTATCTAATCCTATGGCATGTACAAATGTGTGCAGACGCGCGTATCTAATCCTCTGAAGTGTGAAACCGTGTGTAGACGCCTGTATCTAATCCTACTGCATGTGGCACTCTGTGCAGACGCGTGTATCTAATCCTATGGCTTGTGATACTGTGTGCTGATCTGTGTATCTAATCCTCTGATGCGTGTATCTCAGTTTGTATTGTGCATGTGGAGTGACCGTGTGTATTGCAGTTGGAATATGAGTGAAAGACTTGCAGGTTTGTATTGGCTAAGGGGGGGGGGGGGCACTGTGTTTGGAATGCTGTATCTCAGCAACGGTACGTCCAAGCGAGTTGGAGTCTCATCTTAAACCTTCCCGGATATCTGAAGTATCTCTGTACCAAACTTGGTGAAGATCGGTCCAGTCGTTTGGTTCACATTAGAGCACAGACAGACGGACAGACAGACAGACAGAAATTCATTTTTATAATATAGGGAGATAGACACACAGAGTGATATATAGGAGAGAAGTGGTACTGTGCATATACATTATATACATTACTAGAGGCAGGACCCGGCTTCGCACGGGTATATTACATGTTATGTTTGTGTAGTGGCCCCATAAGAATTGTCCAGTTTTGCACTGGTGTATGTTGTATGTGGTTTGTGTGTATGTCCATAAGCGTCATGTGATTATGTGTATCTCATTTTGAATGTCAGTGATAAACCTGTGATCAATTGTTATGGATACCTGGAGTAAAGCTGTATCTAATCCTTCCCCGTGTAGTACTGTGTTTAGATGCAAGTATCCAATCCTTGTTGGTGTGGTACTTTGTGCAGATGCACATATCTAATCCTCCCCGTGTGGTATTGTGTGAAGAGGCGCGTATCTAATCCTCCAGTAAGTGAAACTGTGTGCAGACGCGTGTATATAATGACTCTGGTGTGTGGTACTGTGTGCAGATGCGCGTATCTAATCCTCCCCCTTGTTGAACTGTGTGCTGAGACACGTATCTAATTCTCTAGCATGTGGTACTGTGTGCAGAGACCTGTATCTAATCCTCCAAAGTGTGGTACTGTGTTCAGATGCACATATCTAATCTTCCCCTGTGTGGTATTGTGTGAAGAGGCACGTATCTAATCCTATGGCGTGTGGAACTGTGTGTAGACGCGCGTATCTAATCCTACAGCATGTGGTACTGTATGCAGACGTGTGTATCTAATCCTATGGCGTGTACAACTGTGTGAAGATGCGTGTATTTATTCCTCTGGCGTGTGGATCTGTAAGCAGACCTGCTTATTTAATCCTCTGGTGTGTGGAGCTGTGTGCAGATGCACGTATCCAATCCTCTAGCATGTGGAATTGTGTGCAGACACATGTATCCAATCCCCCGGCGTATGGTACTGTGTGCAGACGCGCGTATCTAATCCTCCGGCGTGTGAAACTGTGTGCAGACGCACGTATCTAATACTACGGCATGTGGTACAGTGTGCAGACGTGCGTTTCTAATCCTCCGGCATATGGAACTGTGTGCAGATGTGCATATCCAATCCTCTGGCGTGTGGTACTGTGTGCAGATGTGCATATCTAATCCTTCCCCGTGTGATACTGTGTGTAGAAACGCGTATCTAATCCTCTGGCGATGGTACTATGTGAAGACATGCGTATCTAATCCTCCAGCGTGTTGAACTGTGTGCAGATGTGCGTATCTAATCCTCCCCCGTGTGGTACTTAGAGCAGACACACGTATCTAATCCTTCAGCGTGTGTAACTGTGTGCAGACACGCACATCTAACCCTCGGTCGTGTGGTACTGTGCACGTATCTAATCTTCTCGTGTGTGGTATTGTTATTGTGTGAAGAGGTGCGTATCTAATCCTACGGCATGTGGAACTGTGTGCAGACATGGGTATCTAATCCTACGGCATGTGGTACTGTGTGCAGACGCACGTATCTAATCCTATGGTATTTGGTACTGTGTGCAGTCGCGCTAATCTAATACTCTGGCGTGTGGTACTGTGTGCAGACGCGCGTATTTAATCCTCCCCTGTGTGGTATTGTGTGAAGAGGCGCATATCTAATCCTATGGTGTGTGGAACTGTGAGTAGACGCACGTATCCAATCCCCTGGCATGTAGTACTGTGTGCAGACGCGCGTATCTAATCCTATGGCATGTGGTACTGTGTGTAGACGCGCATATCTAATCCTCCCCCATGTGGTACTGTGTGCAGATGCGCATATCTAATTCTCCCCCGTGTGATACTGTGTGTGGAGACGCGTATCTAATTCTCTGGCTTGTGGTACTGTGTGCAGAGGCATGTATCTAATCCTCCAAAGTGTGATACTGTGTGCACACACACGTATCTAATCCTCCCCTGTGTGGTGTTGTGTGAAGAGGCGCATATCTAATCCTTCGGCGTGTGGAACTGTGTGTAGGCACGCGTATCTAATCCTACTGCATGTGGTACTGTGTGCAATCGCGTGTATCTAATCCTATGGCGTGTACAACTGTGTGTAGACGCGTGTATCTAATCCTACGGCATGTGGTACTCTGTGCAGACTCGTGTATCTAATCCTATGGCATGTACAAATGTGTGCAGACACGCGTATCTAATCCTCTGGAGTGTGGAACTGTGTGTAGACGCCTGTATCTAAACCTTCGGCATGTGGAACCGTGTGCAGATGCACGTATCAAATCCTTCAGTGTGTGCAACTGTGTGCAGACCCGTGTATCTAATCCTGTGGCGTGTGATACTGTGTGCTGATCTGTGTATCTAATCCTCTGATGAATGTATCTCAGTTTGGATATCAGTGTTGTATTGTGCATGTGGAGTGACCGTGTGTATTGCAGTTGGAATATGAGTGAAAGTCTTGCAGGTTTGTATTGGCTAAGGGGGGGGGTCATTGTGTTTGGAATGCTGTATCTCAGCAACGGTACGTCCGAGCGAGTTGGAGTCTCGTCTTAAACCTTCCCGGATATCTGAAGTATCTCTGTACCAAATTTGGTGAAGATCGGTCCAGTCGTTTGGTTCGCATTAGAGAACAGACAGACAGACAGACAGACAAGAATTCATTTTTATAATATAGGGAGATATACCCAGGTTATACCGGCTGTACATATAGAATTATATACAGTATATACCCAGGTTATAGACTGTTATCTCTGAATCACTAAGATGTTATCACTGGATCACTAAGGTCTTATCTCTGGATCACTAAGGTCTTATCTCTGGATCACTTGTGTTCATGTCTTTTTGGATCACTAGGGATCGTATTCTTGTTTTTTTCTGTATTCTCTGCAGGTTTCGGTGCTTATATCTTTCTAAGGGACAAGGGATATAATATTTCGGCATTGATAGATCGCAGGGACTTGTTATATCTGAGGGAGCACGAGAGAGCAAATATCAGATTTTCTATGGGGTCACTTGGGGTCACGGGTTTTTCTCTCTTATTGACCACTAGGGGATCAGGATCTGTTCTCTTGTACTTGATTCTCAGGGACCGGGGACGTATTTTCGGAATTAGGAAATACAAATCCAAAAAGTTGCATCAGCCCCACGAGGATTACTGCGAATGCCTACTAAAGGCGACACCTCAAGGCGACCTCCATTAGGCGTGCAGGACCCCCGAGGTCGCCTTGTCGCTGACACATGGGCTGATACAATTCATCCGGACGTTCCGTTTCTTGTATTTTGCCTTCATGTATTCGCAGTTGCTCTCGGTGTAACGTTTTGTGCTGACATTCCCGTCTCTGCGCCTGCGTTTCTTGCGGACATTACTGGACACCTCGGCCGATTTGTTGCTTTGGGTATTTTTGGTACTTGATCTCCAAGGATCCGAGGCCTTTTACCATTGGATCACCAAGGATCCGAGGCCTTTTACCATTGGATCTCCAAGGATCCGAGGCTCTTTACCATTGGATCACCAAGGATCTGTTTCTCTGAGTTTTGCAGACAAGATGGCCGGTTCTTTTCTGAAGTGAAGACTATCTGAAAGTTTCCGGAGATTTCCTCTCACAGATCTTCTCGGCTTCTTTGTGTTTGACTTTTGTAGATATTTTGTTGGAGTTCTCGGCACCTTGAAGCGAACGGCAGGAAGTAAATTGCCCAGGGAAAGTCTGAGACGCGAAAATAACAACAAGAAATAACAGGCCGGAGCTCCTTGATGTGCAGCCG